>NC_065507.1:6612784-6656432 GCF_006386435.1 Epinephelus moara | reverse complement strand
TATGCGTAATGACGTGAGGCATTACGTGGTATCGGATTGGTCAAAGGCTGTACTCGCCGATACCCGATACCGCATTTTAGGCAGTATCGGCTGTACTCGCCGATACCCGATACCGCATTTTAGGCAGTATCAGAGGCATTTCAGATACTGGTATCGGTACAACTCTACTGTTAAGTAGCTGTCTGTTAGTCACTTAACGTACAACAGGAAATGGCACTTCAAAATGAATGCTCTGTGCTGGAAATATATTATACTTCAAAATAACGTGTGATTTTAAAAACTTGACAAGCTTGCGGGTCATCTGGGGATCCATTTAGAATAAAGCTGTGACCCTCTTTAGGACAGCAACCCACCAGTTGGGAAACACTGCTGTAAACTGCCAATATACAAAATCATTGAATGAACAACAGTTACAATAAAGTTAGATAAATTAGCTACCGTCATAACAAAGTTAAACAAAGTACCGTTATGATAAAGTTAAACAAATTACTACATTACAAATTACATTTGTGGACTTAATTTACAGCTGAAAAAGGGAAATAAATCGCAATATATTTTTTCGCCATACACCACATGTTGCAAAATTGCATGTGATAATACTGTATCGTGGATCCTCTGGTGATTCCCACCCCTAGCTGTCAGCTGTCAGCAGTTAGCATAAAGTTAAACTGTTACCGCTGCACCTTTAAACATGAGGATTTATTAACTGTGAACTGGAAACAAACTAACAGCTCTCCAGTTCATATATAATTAGTATTTGCAAGTCGCACTGGTGCTCCATGGTTGCAAAATGTGACTTAATAGACGCCATTTGGAGCCCTGCAGGTACAAAAAAAGCACACACTTCCTCTGCTCACGTTATCGTTAATTCCATTAAGTTCAACTGTTAGTGCAATGCCGTTTAACGCCATGATTAATTAACTGTGAGATGGAAACAAGCTAACAGTTCTCCAGTCCATATATTAATAACATTTGCATGTCACAGTTGGTCGCAAAATGTGACTAAATAGTAACGTTAGAGGTCTGAAGCCCTGCAGATGAGAGACATGCTTTGCCCTGCTCACATACTGTCTCTCGAGAGGAAGTGGTCTGGATCATGGGATGGGAGGAGGATTGTATGTGTGACGTATCATGTTTGTGTGTTTTCTTGTGTGTGTGTCTGTGGGAGGGTGAGAGCCATAGGAGACAGCGAGAGTACCAAAATGCCAAAGCGAGTCTCATGCCAGTGGTTAAAAAAAATGCAGTGACCATTTCTACCCAATGTTCATGTTATAGTCATTTTATGTCTCACACGTGAACAAGCTGCAATACATAAAGTATATTTGATATCTCGCCCACTTCTACATCTCAGGCTCGGCTTTTCTTTGTCACATGTCTACTGCTGTATTCACGTTATATGAGACCATAAAAATAAGCAGACGAGTGGGAGCGACCTTTCATGTGAACCTCTTACTAGAAGATATGCAGAGCAAAGCTGAAGCAATTATTCAATTTGAAAATTAACAATTACTTTGATAACCAATTGAGCACAGAAGACACGTGCTGTATCATCATATTAGTCAGGTCAGATTCTGTAATCAAAAAAGGCGCAGCTTCTTGATGATAAAAACTTGACAAACAAATCGTGCAAAAGAAGCCGACCGCGCTGAAGCCTCATTTTCATGATGGATGTTAGGACTGGGTCTGTGACAGCAGCAGGAGGCTGAAGGCTAGAGTAAGCAGTTGTTACCTGGGTGTCACCCGCAGCTGTCATTACAACTAATTTGCTACTTGACACAAGAGGCTCGATGGAGGAGCCCGGCAATCATTTCCCACCTCATTTGTCAACATAAATCCACCAGATATCCTGACAGGGATGTTGTGAGCATAATAGTGGGATCACCCAAGTACCAGCAGCTACACTGTCAGGCTCCTGCAGCTGACTGATGGGTGGAGATGTTGAATTTTAATCTCAGAGACAATGTGCCATTTTTATAGCTGGTGTACGAGTCATTAGTGAGGTCGCCCTCAGTGATGTTCAATCATTCAAGTATTTCTTGTGTGTCTCATGAGGCGACAGCTATGACTCAAGTGGGACGGACCAGTTACACCAATTCAGTAGACAGCTCAGTGTGCCTTTGTACTTACATTAGAGCAGCAACAATTAGTTAATTAACTGATCAGTCGATCGACAGAAAATTATTTACAGACAATTTTGATAATCAGTTGTTAATTTCAGTCATTGCTCCAAGCAAAAATGTCAAACGTTTGCTGCCTCCAGCTTCTTAAACGTGAAAATTTGCAGCTTTTCTTTGTCAGTTGTGTTAGTAAATGAAGAGTACTTGGGTTTTAGATTGTGGGTTGGACAGAAGAAGCAAAGTGAACATGTCACTTTGGGCTCAGGGAAATTGTGATTTATTTTTTTGAAATTCTATAGACGAGGATAAACGATTAGGTTTGAAAATAATTAGATTAGTCGATAATTAAATAATCTTTGCAGTTGCAGCCCTTATGCCTGGTTCACCCTACACAACATTTCTGTCCGCTCTGAAAGTCATTATGTCACATTAGGCGATTGTGGAGTCATAAAATTGTGCCGTGACGTGGCCGACAGACATGACACACTAAGCGATGGTCCACATCAATCATCCCCAGTCGTCTTTCACAACGTGTGTGATGTCATCGGGTTATTCTTGTCCTCTTTTATTATTATCTTTCTTTAAACCAATCACAATCGTCTTGGGCAGCACTGAGACCAGGATGCAGCGACTGTGATCTTGCAACGTCACAAAAACATTAATGCTTGAACGTCACTATGTCATTCAATTTTTCATAATAAAAAAAAAGACAAACTTAATTTGATAATCGCCGCCCGAAAAGTGAAGCCGTGCTGTACTTTAGCTCTGGGGGAGCTAAACGGGCCGGTCAAACCCACAGATGATTTGCAGGCTATATGTGTCTCTAGCAGAACATTATTACAACGATATCACCGATGCTCGTCTGAACTGGAACAGATTGGTACATTAATGAAGTCACTGTCACAGCTGCATGCCGCTACCAGGGTTAAAAGATGTGGCAAATCAACCCCGACTGGCTGTGTCACAAAAAGGATCAATATCATCATCCATCCATCCATCCATTTTCACCCACTTATTGCGGGGGGGCAGCAGGCCAAGCAAAGCACCCCAGACGTCCCTCTTCCCAGCAACACTTCCCAGCTCCTCCTGGGGGACCCCAAGGTGTTCCCAGGCCAGATGAGATATGTAATTCCTCCAGTGTGTTCTGGGTCTGCCTCGGGGCCTCCTACCAGTGGGATTTGCCCAGAACACCTGTAACAGGAGGATCCTGATCAGATGCCCGAACCATCTCAACTGACCCCTTTCTACACAAAGGAGCAGCAGCTCTACTCAGAGCTCCCTCCGGATGTCCGAGCTCCTCACCCTATCTCTAAGGCTGAGCCCAGACACCCCACGGAGGACACCCATTCTTTCAGTCACTATCCAGAGCTCATGACCATAGGTGAGGGCTGGGGCGTAGATGAACCAGTAAATCAAAAGCTTCGCCTTTCAGCTCAGCTCACCAGACTAAACAGACCAGTGCGCCTTTATTTGCTTCCTGTTAAACTCTGGATTGAAAGAGCAGACTGTTGAACTCTGAACACTGTGGATGTATTTGTGCCACCCACCCTCGCGGTAACAGGGAGGTCAACTGATGTCACAGTGGTCACCGGGTCAAACCCCAGACGATGAGAAACAGAGTGCAGGGGTCAATAGTTCCTCTGCGATGGGAGCGTCTGACCTGGCTTCAACAGCACACAGAGGATAATTAACACCCAAACCATTTGTCATGCTGACTGTAGCTGTCCTAAAAAAATGCTCACGTTATAAGATTTTGTTTTTTGTTTACTGCACCAACCACAACTGAAAGAGACCGACAACCACAACAGTGAGCCTAGCTACCACATCAGCCAGCAATGTTCTCCATCTCACCATCTGCTGTGGTCCACCCACACAAATCTCTCATAACACTATCTGGACAGTAGCCTGCCAATGCCCAGGAGGGCAAAGCAGATGGTGTGCTTACAGGCAAAGCATTTAGCCTTTGAATAGCAGGCACACTTCAAACCAATGGGCACTGAATGAAGTCAAACAGCCCACTTTTTTTACTGCTTCTCAGGCATTAGGGTGTTTTGTTTGCTCACCTGGAATAATTTAAGCTTTTGAATAGTCAAGGCTCGGAGAGAAAAAGCAGCAGTCTGCCCGCTCTTAGCTGAAAACTGCACAAAAATATAAGCAACTTAAAATGCTGGCAACAGATTCATGTCTTGCTTTTTCACTTCCTCCAGCACACATACTGAGAAATTAATTCCAGGGAAAACTATCATTTGATTCATGCATGAATAAGGCATAAATACAAGTGTTCCTCAGAGGCAGCCAACTGGTTTGCAACAGCAGACACAGCCTTGTGTGAACTGCTCTCGCTTGAATGGAGAAAAAAATAATCATTCAAATTCTGGCATTTTGGGATTGGCGTTATCTATAGCCTACACGTTGAATCATAAAAACACAACTGGGTAGATTTAATGTGTCACCAGGGTGTTTTTGGTCACGTTTGTGCGCATTAAACAAGCTGCAATTTTCTGCAGCAGCAGTTCCTGCTGTTGAAGTTCAGTGTGACAAACAATTCAACAAGTTATGTTGTTTTAAGTGAATAAAATGAGCTCCTAGTGTTGACAATTTCATGCCGAACACATGTGAGGACACTGAAGAGTCAGAAAATAATGTAAGTTGAACTCTTCTTTGTGTGTTAGTTTGTCGAGGAAGAATAAAGCATTAAATTTACATATTTTTAATCGAGGTTTGGAGACGCTCTCCTGGCAGGGTGCGAAGCGAAGGTATCAGCGCTACCTACCTCAGGAAAAACACAACAGAAAAGTTTGAAACACGACTTCTCTGCTTCTCAAAATGTAAAACAACAACACAACACAGTCACGACTCTTACACAGTTGTTTGGGCTCTGTAACACACCACAGTCTCACGGGAAAGAGCAAACAAACTCACCGTGCGGTACCTTCCGACCAGCGAAGGTTTGGAGAAACGCGACCCGACAAACCTCTCACGACGCCAAGTTTCCTCTATCCTGAGCCGAAGCAGCCAGCCGGACCGACGACACACTGTGGCATGTAACAGTTTAAGGGAAAGTGTTTTAAAGTAAAAGCCAAAGCTGCCTCTGTGGAGTGGGTATTTGTCCGTGTTGACGAAGTCAGGGGACGTTTTCCACGCAACGGGCGGCTTTCTTTGTTCCTCCTGCCTGCTGCCTGTTCCGTGGATATTATCACCGTTCATGTGTCTCTGACAGCCGCTGATTGGCTGGAGGGTCGGGATCAAGGAAAGGTGACTGACGTCAAGTTAAACACAATGATAACACGGTTTCCGCTCACGACGTGCACGAGGAAACATTTGTGCAAAAACGTTACATTTGCATTTGTTATTTTTGCATCTTTTACGCACGCGCAACGCTGCGTCATTATTTATTCTGTCATTTCCCAGAGTGTGTTTGTGTGTTTTATGCAGCTGAAAGTTATTTACTCCAAAACGTGGCTGATTGCATGCTTTTATTTTGCATGTCTCACCACCAAACTTCCTGTTCAATTCTCGTTTTTCAGGAGCTTGACGCAGGGTGGAGGCCACTTCGTGCCTCACATAGTTTTATTCTGAGTATAATCACGATCTGTCTGCTGCCGTTTGGAGTTTACTTTATTGTGCTTGAAGCACACGGCTATATTAGGGTGTGTATGCAACTGCAGGCATCTTTAAGTCCCAGTTGTGAAATTTTGGATTTCTGTTAATTTCTTTCATGTGATGCTCAATAAATATCCTCCTGAGACCCTGTGTCCTTATATGGGGACATCACATTTTGGGTTTACTGCACCTGAAGCTGGATTCATACTTGTGCGTTGGTGTGTCTGTGTCGCTCTGCCGTTACACTACTTGTGCGTTGGTGTGTCTGTGTCGCTCTGCCGTTACACCTCCAAAATAGTAGTCGCCACTAGTTTCTGTGAAATGCTGTAAAGTTTAGTTGATTCAAAACACACATTAAACACACATTAAACATGGCTTAATAGAGACAACTTCAAACACAAATCAGCTTCACTATAACTCACAGCATTCACAGACAAACACTTGTCTTTATCTGGACACATTTTCCCCACAAATACAACATGCTAACGTTATTAGCACAAGCCTATGGCATTTTACATTGAATAAATTAGCCTAGCGACTAGCAGAGATTTCCTCTACTCATATGAATCCAGGATAAATCACACAAGACTTAAAATGCTATTTTTGTGGAGGCTTTATTGTCTTCACAATTTATTGTTTCTTATCTGTGAAATCAAAGTAAATAAAAGCTTTGTTTCCACTGAGGGAAATGGTTTCAGCTTACAGAAACAGACAGGAGGTCTGCGTTGCCCCAACGTGTAGTTACATTTCTGTGGAGGTGCACGTCAGGCTACAGCGTCAATTGAACGCAGAAGTATAAATTCCGCCTTATACTTCATTCTGCTTAACTTAGACCTGTTGTCCTCGTCCGTGGACACTTTTAGTGCCATCTCATGGTCGTAAGAGCACAACACACTAATCCATGTAAAAACAAGATGGCCCCCATCTCTGCCAAGTCAGTCTGCAGCCGATCCCGACACAAGAGTGGGCAAGGTCCAACACCTGAGCAAATTTTATGGTTGAAATTTGTTTATTTATGATTAATAATGTTTGTAGTTTGATATGGCAACAAATTTGACCAATGTTAGGAACAGTAACAAGATAAGATGCTGTTAATTAGAAAGTACTTGTTTGAGAGCACGGTCTCACCCCAAAGTCGTCAAAATTCGGTGCTTGGGCAGTGACTTGCGGCATCAGAAACGAATGAAAAAAGGCGTCCTTTAACGCTGCCATGATACGTGGCTGGTTGCTGTTATAGTTTAACAGCACACGGCGGGACAAGAACGACAGTTAAGGTGGTGAAAGTCCAAGTGGGGCAGGCAGAAGTGGTGGTGGATGGGTCCAACAAACACCAACTTTCACCCAAGAGAGCGGTGTTCGCATCCCATAAAACTCTAAAGCTAAACCCTGTTCTTCTTTCCTAAATATAACCAGGTGTTTTTGTTGCAGAAACCAACTGTGTTTTTGTTGCGTAAACCTAATCACGTGCGTTAGTTGTTGAAAGAAAAAATGTCAATTTGCAGTGTTGTACTGATGTAGTGCGTTTATTTTAAAAGAGACTGTATGTAAAAGATTTCCTGTTAAAACTGAAGTGTATTTTAGAAAAAAGAGAACTTGACACGGTGTCCCAGAACGTCAACAACCAACGCACCCAGGGTACCTTAACGTCGTGTGTGGACGTGGAAAGTCCATGACAAAACGTTGATATGTGACGAGGTGAGAATGTGTTGCATTTGAAGACACTGGGACTTTACTGTTGTCTTGTTAGAGGACATGGTGACTTTTTTTGAGGACATCTCTGGTGATGTGTTTGAAGGTCCACAGTAAAGTATTTTACTCTGCAACATATACAACCTCAAGTTCTAAAATTAACACTCAAGGTAGTGTTAAGCAAGTGTCCCAGACTACCGGACTTTCCTCTCTGTGAAACTGAATCGTTAGCCTACTCGAGTTTTCTTTTACTTTCCCACATGTCTGTTTGTTTCGTTTCAACATCCAGGAGGGCACATATGAAACATGGTGTTGGTGGGTCCTCTGCCAGAAAATTTTGAGCATCAAACATGTAATTTCCTGCATTCTGGGGAATGTTTATGCATTTTCTGCATCAATTTATGGTGTAAATGTCTTTCATTTGGTCAAAAATCCCCCTAACAGCCACAACATCTACGTCTATGCTTTCCCATGCCCTTGATTAATGTTCACAGGCTACTTTGTTTTGATCTTCACTTTTTCATATACTCATGTTCAATGGAATATATACCTTTATACCTTTAAGCTGGTATTAAATGGGAACAGCTGGATTTATGGATTAAACCTAAGCTAATGGGTAAATAAGCTTATTTCCCCACATGTAATGCCACTCACCACCAAAACAAAAAACACCAGCTCACGACTCTGAGATTAATGCGGTTGTTTGTTTGGGCTAAAGTGCTTAGAGGTTACACTCACAGTGACCCCACCCACAGCGTAATGTACACAGTTGAGCAACTGTACACTGAGTCTTATCAGACAGGATGTCGAGCTGTTGGTCATCTTGTATTTTAAGGCTCTCAATATTAACTCCCTTGCCTTTGTCCCAGTCCAATTACCAGACACATCTATCTGTATCACACCTGTAACAGTATCAACAGCAGGTTTAATCATGAGCAAGCAGGCTCAGTGGGTTCTGAAGGCCTGGATGAAATTAGGCTCATTGTGAAAACTAGACCATGGGCTCCCTGAGCAGCTGGCCTCAAATCAATTCCAAAGAGAAGCGCAGAATTGAAGTTGATGGGTTTAACACAGCAGGTATCACTTGCCTGTCAGTGTAAAACACTCCAGTTGATTTTCTCCACTCGTTGTCAGTGAGTCATAAAGGGAACAGATCAACATTTAGCTAAATGTGCTAATGCATTCTCTCGCCCAAAGTTTAGAGTGGATCAATATTCACTCATCCCTAATTAACACATTATATCTAATTGGCTTTAACCATTTATGTATTTATGCTAAGCTAAGCTAAGCTAACAGTCTATAGCATTTCAAATTATTCATTTAAATCTGTGTATATATTTATCTATCCAGTGCCAGACCCAGCACATTTGGTACCCAAGGCAAGCTTCCCCTGGTGACCCCCTACCAAATAAAATAAAATAAAATAAATAAATACTAAAAAAAATAAAATTCTATTATTATCATCATTATTATTATTATCATTATTATTATTATTATTATTGATGATGATAATAATAATATGTCTTTTCTTTTTTCTTACTTTTTTATTTTTTATTATTTTATATTTATTTTTATTGTTGTTGTCATCACTATTATCTTATTATCTCCATATTTATATTGTATTTATTACTAATAAGAACAAAAGCTATCAACACAAATAAACAACTTAACTAACAAACAATAATAATAAATAACAAACAACATATAGCATGTGCAAATTTATCTGATTAAATTTTTCAGCTAAATAGCTTTATTGGCACGAACAAAGATATAACAAAGATATAACAAAGATCACTAAAGACAGAAGAGTGTCTGTTACTCATAAAGTCAGAAAGTTGATCTCAGTGAAACAGAGTCAGTTCCAACCCAACATGACTCAGAGCTCCCATGCTGTGTCTGTGTGTGCGCATGCATGCAGTGGATTTGGAGTTGTGTAAGAGCAAGTCTTGTTCATGTCTATTGTTTGTGAACGAGGCTGCGAAAGTGCCAGTTAGGATGTGTGTGTGTGTGTGTCTGCCTGTCTGCCTGCTTTTCAGTGCCTGACTTCAGAGAAAGCTGCCGTGGCTGTTCTCACCAGCGCTCACTGAATCCTCCCCCAAGTCCTCCGGCAGACACTTTGCATCAGATGTTTTCATTCTCAGCCTTTCATTATGTCGTCTGTCTCACTACACCCTTCTTTTTCCCCCTTCTCTTTCTCCCTCCATTTCCCCAGTTGTCTGTCTCCATCCAGCCCTTGCGTGTCACGACTTCACTCTGTGGGTCTCTCTTTCCTTGGACCGGTTGTGGAGCCGGTCATAATTCGTTGGTGTACTGACAGTCAATGTCACTGAGTCACCATGAGGATTTCTGCTTCTTTGGAAATAAAAGAGAGTACTTTGTCTCCACTTGGCTGAACTTCCCTTCACTTTGCCTCCCATATGTAGGTGATTTGAGCTTGTGTGTGTGTGTGCTGCAGAGATATGTCCCTGAATTCACCCGAGCCAGTGTGCTCCTCACAGCCGACCGCAGTGGGAAGAGGTTTCACACAAAGCCAGAGTTAAGTGTGCTCATGTGTTTTGAGGATGCATTTGAATTCAAATCTGGTCTAAAGTCAACAGACTGAAAAATGTTCGTACTTTCTGTGTCTGGTTGTGATCAATTCTGAACAACGTGCATAAAATGTACAATTTATCCTTTTGAATTTAGAGGAAACATGGTATCTTTAAAGCTGGACTCTATTTTACCAAGCTTTTGTGTCAAAGTGATTAATGAAGACAACAATTTTTGAAACTGGTCCAGTATTTAGAGAGAAACGGAAGCAGCAGTGATGAAACAGGCTGCAATGTGATCCCTACGGGCAATTGTGCACCATTATGTCTTCTAAAAGTGTTTGTTTTTGCCACTGGCAAGCTCAGACTGTCACCATAAGTGTCTGACAACATTATTAAACAGACTCTACTGAGAAATTAAACTGTTGTCTTCACCTTTCGTCAGAGATGGGGGACTCGAGTCACATGACTTGACTCAAATCAGACTTGAGTCGCAAATATGATGACTTGAGACTTGCTTGACTAATGTTGATAAAAGACCTGACTTGACTTTGACTTTGTATTCATGACTTGAGACTTGACTTTGACTTGAGACAGATGACTCGAAAGGACTTGGCTTTAGTTCAATATTAAAGGCTAAGCACCGTTAGGCATCACTTCTGTTTACATTCAACAATGTTATCAAACACAATGGAGCGAGCTCGCCCCTGACTCTGTCATGAACGAGCGATAGCTGCTAGTTACCCTGGATTTACACACCTGTTCAAGGGATAGTGCACCCAGAAATGAAAATTCAGCCATTATCTACTCACCCTCATGCCGATGGAGGCTCAGGTGAAGTTTTAGAGTCCTCACAACACTTGCGGAGATCCAAGGGGAGAGGAGGTAACTTAGCAACACAACTCCACCTAATGGAGGCTGACGGTGCCCCAGATTCAAACGTCCAAAAACACATAATTGAAACCACAAAATATCTCCATACTGCTCGTCCGTAGTGATCCAAGTGTCCTGAAGCCCCGACATAAAAAGTTGTTTGGAAAAATGTCATATGAACTCTGTTTTTAGCCTCATTGGAGCCTGCAGCTCTAACTGCGTTCATGTGTGTGTGCTTGCTTTCGCTGGTCCCGCACTGGCTGGTTGGTGCAGCCTGGACCCAAATGTTTTTGTTGCCATTTGCGGAGCCAGGGTTGCCTACAGAGACCGGACTTTTTCACAGCATATTCAGAGGACATGTAGCTAGCAGATTGTGAGGAGCTGTTTGCTGTATGTGACATATGACTTGACTTGTGACTTGCTTGACCTGAGCAATGACTCGACTTGACTTGCTTGACTTATAGCAGGGACTTGACTTGACTTGCTTGATTCTCACCACAACGAACTTGGGACTTGCTTGAGACTTGAAGGTAAAGACTTAAGACTTGCTTGTGACTTGCACATGTGTGACTTTCCCCCATGTCTGCCTTTCGCTGATACATTTGTCAGTGTGTGTAACCAAGTCTCGCTTAAGGAGAAGTCTCGTTCTGAAATCTTGCAGACTTTTTGGCATTCACTAAAAAGACCCCACCGGGGTGTCGGTAGCTTAGTGGATAGTGCCAGCGCCCCATGTATAGAGGTGATGCCTCACTGCAGCGGTTGTGAGTTCGACTCCGGCTTGCAACCCTTTGCTGCATGTCGTCCCCCCACTCTCTCTCTCTCTCCCCCATTTCTCACACTGTCCTGTCCATTAAAGGCAAAACGCCAATTAAATAACGATTTTGAATGGTTTGGAGGAAGGCATGAAGGGATGATTATCAAGGTATTAAAGAATGAAAGGATAAGGATGGAGGGATGGAGGGATGATAGGATGTACGATGAAGGGTGAAGGAATAAGGGGATGGGGTCGGAGATAACGAAAGAAGGGATAAGGGTCGAGGGATAAAGGGTGCGGGATGAAAAGATGAAGATGGAGGGATGAGGGGGTGACACTGAAAACCTCCCAGTATTCCTACTTGTGAGTGTTCATGATTAGCATGAAAGCTAGCCTTGTAGTCACACCACCCAACACATCTTTTGAATTAGCTGAATCGATTGTAATACGGTTATATTGGATTTGAATGAACTGGTGTTGCACAGCAGCCTTTTTGACACCTGACACTGCAGTTCTTTTTGCCAAATCCCTGATGTCTCCAACTCGGAGTTTCAGTTACAATCAGAGGTTGACACAGAGGAATTTTCCACTCAACTATTTTATAATTATGACATGAGCGCAGCATGAGAGAAACTAGCTGCTGACGTGGCTGGAGACTTTTACTACACCTACCTGCTCTTTCTGCAGCACCCCGAGCAGGTGATTATACTAAAAGTAAAAGAGTGAATGAGAACAGCAGACAGTAGATTACATTTCAGGTCTATAGATCACGAAAAAGAAAGATAAATTACCACAACTACGATGTAAAAGAGTACATATCCCCATGTTAAATAAGAGCTCAAAGAACCAGAACAAGAACCAGGGAGGCAGTTCGAATATATGTTCTTTTTAATCCATGCGTGCAGTGTGGTGTGCATGATGGCTTGTGCACATCTGCCATATGCTGTAGTTGTTGTTTTCCTCTTTGACAGTTCAAGCCGTGGTAGACGCAAGAAGAGCAGGGACTGTATGTCTGAGTCTGGAGCCTGGCTGCTCACGAATCCAAGCCAGTGACTATTTCACCCTCGGCTGTAGCTGCAGCAGACAGACAGCCATGCGCTGCACAGGCTGCTCTGGCTCGGTCTGAGGCTCATGTGTTCAGCCAGTCTGTGACTCACCTGCAGAGAATCATCTCTTGACACCACTCAGAGCCTCCAATTACTGGTCGGGGTTAAGATGAAGCAGTGGAAGAGTCTGCACGGGTGTGGAAGGACCAGAGTTTTTATTGTGTTGGATATTTAATTAGTTTTTATTTTGTTTTAAAGTTTTGTTTTTAATTCAGTTTAGCTTCGGTTAGTTTCAAGAGAGGGTCTGCTTGTTTCAGTTTAGTTTTTATTGTATAACCATGTTTGGTTTTAGTTTAGTTTTTATAAGTTTCAGTATTAGTTTTAGTACTTTTTTCCATAGTATAGATGGCATCTGTCAGGGGCAAGATTTAAGAAGTTCAGAATAGATATTTCAATACAAGCAAGAAAAACTGGGAGGTTCTCAACACTCTTCAGCTGCATGGTAGAAAATATAGAGCTTGGCTCACATAGAGACTAATGTGTCTTTTCCACTGTCACTTTTACCCGCGCTGAGTCAAGCCATGTCATGCCAATTTGCGTTCCCCATTATTAGTTTAGACGCGCTGTGCCACGCCAAGCTGCGCCGGAGATGGACCCTTTCAGGAGTAGGTCCAAAAGCCAGGCCTCCCGCCCTAGTGGTGACATCGCACCAACTGTAGCCAACCCTTGACCCACAATACAACATGCTAATGTTTTAAGCACAAGCCTATAGCATTTTACATTGTATAAATTAGCCTAGTGGCTAGCCGACTTTTCCTCTGCTCATATGAAGCCAGGGACAACAGCAACATTTAACAAAGGTAACGGCACATAATTTGGCTCCATTACAGCTCACAAGGTTCACTGACAAAACAACTGTCTGATACTAAACATGTTTTTCCAAACAAATACAACATGCTAATGTTATTAGCACAAGCCTATGGCATTTTACATTGTATAAATTAGCCTAGCAGCTAGCAGACTTTTCCTGTACTTATATGAAGCCAGGGACAACAGCAACATTTAACAAAGGTAACACCTTTGTTAAATGTTACCAGTGACGAGATTTCCTCTGCTCATATGAAGCCAGGATAAATCACACACAAGACTTAAAATGCTATTTTGTGGAGGCTTTATTGTCTTCACAATTTATTGTTTCTTATCTGTGAAATTAAAGTAAATAAAAGCTTAGTTTCCACTGAAGGAAATGGTTTCAGCTTATAGAAATAGACAGGAGGTCTGCGTCGCTGTGATGCGCTGTTCCATTTCTGGGGAGGTGCACGTCAGGCTACGGCATAGGGTACGGCGTAGGCTCTACGTCAACAGACAGTCTACGCAATAGGTATGGCAATGATCCAACATAGAAGTATAAATCTTAAAAATAGGGAGGAAATAAAGCAGAAACAGCCAGATGAAGATGTTAGATGAAGAGCTGCAGGCAACACTTTCTTACTACACCTCTGCAAACAGCTCCCCTCCAACAAGTAAACTTCTTTTACCTGCCCTGCTGTGGAAAAACACATGCAGCAAAAATAACAGGGGACTTAAACCATGGATCAGCACTCTGCTTTTAACGTCATCAGTCAAGACAAGCCATCAACAGTCAAAGACACTTTCAAGAAGGTTGCAAATCAGTGCCTCGCTGGGCTGACGGCCCAAACCAAACCAAGCAAAGCCAAGCCAGGCCATGACTGTCGGGTAAAGAAGTCAGGATCTTGTGGCCTCTGCTGTTTCAGTTTCGACCACGTTTTTAATCTGTCTTGTGTTTCCCAATGAAAGTGCAGTGCTAAATAGTTGCAGTGCCCCTTTAAGGACAGACGCACGCTGCTTCCCTCTGCAGGACCTCAGAAATGAGAAATCACTTCAGTGGAAGTGAAAATTGGAAAGCGTATGCCAAAGCAGTGGGCTACAGAAAAGAGGCCAAAAGGAATGAGATGAAAAGCTTGATATATATGTAAAGACTGAAAAAAACTTTAATCTTTACACATAACCCAAAAACAGATTAGTGCCCAGTTTCCTTTTTTTTAGGCTTAAGCCAGACAACAGAAAGCACCACAACAGAGAGGCGAGAGTCTGTCAGAGGAAATGGAAAACAGCATTTTTCTATCTCTGTCTCTGCCCTCCTTTCCCTTCCACTCCAGTTCAGAGGTAAACAAGGTGTCAGTCAGAACACTCTGCTGGCTCCATCGTTTTTTTTTTTTTTGCTGTTGTTTTCCAATGTGTCCCCAATGCTCAATTTAAACATGAGGCACAACCACCAACACCCCATGGCACTTTGTATTATTCCAGGAACACTGGCGTTCCTGGCAGATTGTGGAGCATGCTTTGGGAACATACTCCTCCCTTTCAGTCTGACAAAACAAATATGTGTGGTGTCTGACTCAGGCTGGTCCTGCTGGAGCTAATGCAATGATGTGATGCTGTTGTTCACGCCAGGAAATGAGTTGTGAATTAGGTAAGTGTGTTTTTCAGCTGAGGCTATGCCATTATTCATCTGGCATATTTCTGTCGTTCGCTGTTTCTTTTGCAATCAGTTTATGTTTAGTTGGCAGAATTTATATGTAGCTTCCTGTTTCATTTCAGGCCACGACTGTGTTTTGAGCTGCAGAATAAAGTTAACATTTGGTGATGGGCCCTTTTTTTGTTCCTTTTTTTGACTCTTCCATCTTTTGGCTTGAGGAATCAGACAGCAGTAGGCTATCATTCTTCAGTATCTGCTCCATTGAGCTGGTTGTGTGCCAGAGGACGTCATAGGCTGGAGCTAAGCAGGTCAACACTGACACCTGGTGGTCAGAAATCGACTTACATTTAACTGTTGGACATCGAATGCATTGCATACACAGTTCTGGAAACATTGTGTGCAACACAACACTTAATCTGTCATGCAAAAGGCTGTCACTCACTCAAAAGATATCAGCCAATGTGTCCAGGGCAATCAACAGAATCAACTACAGCATCACTGCCACCAAAATGACACCCAGTTGAAGACATCCATACTAATAAGGTACATGCAGGAGACATGAAGTTAAATTTAATACCTTTCAAGACATTTTTTAAAGCACTGTTTTTGGTTTGTTTTGGGGAAATAGTTACTGCCTCAAGCGAGGTAATTCAAGTACCTCAGGGTCATCTTCAAGAGTGAGAGTAGAATGGAGCGTGAGATAGATCGGCGGTTTGGCACAGCATCTGCAGTGATGCGGGCACTGTGCTAAACCGTTGTGGTGAAGAGGGAGCTGAGCCCAAAGGTTAAGCTTTCGATTTACTGGTCCATCTACGTCCTAACCCTCACCTATGGTCATGAGCTCTGGGTAGTGACCGAAAGAATGAGATCGCGGATACAAGTGGCCAAAATGAGTTTCCTCCGTGGGGTGTCTGGGCTCTTCCTTAGAGATAGGGTAAGGAGCTCAGACATCTGGAGGGAGCTCGGAGTAGAGCCGTTGCCCCTTCTCGTGGAAAGGGGTCAGTTGAGGTGGTTCGGGCATCTGATGCGGATCCTCCTGGGTGCTTCCCATTGGAGGTGTTCCAGGCACGTCCCACTGGTAGGAGGACCCGGGGCAGACCCAGAAAACGCTGGAGGGGATACATATCTCATCTGGCTTGGGAACACCTCGGGGAGAGGGATGTCTAGGGTGGTTTGCTTGGCCTGCTGCCCCCACAACCCGGCCCCGGATAAGCGGATGAAAATGGGTGGAGTTTGGCATTACAGCTGTCGCCATCTTGGTTTTTTGGAGCCAGAAGTGATCATATTTGGGCAAGAGGCTGGCGCTGTGAGGAAGCAAGGGGTGTACTCATTAAGTTCTAGTATTATCATGTATTGCTGTAGCAAGGTGGTGCTTTGCTCTTTAGGAAGCTGTATTTGTGTGTGTGTGTGTGTGTGTGTGTGTGTGTGCTGTGGTAGCTTTGACAGTGGAGAAAAAACCAAAAGTATGACAACTTCAGTTCAATGCATATAATTATTATTAAATTGGATCACAACAGCAAATATAAACTGTTAAAAACTCGCGATGCTACTCTCTAGTGTGGACACGCTGGTGCCTCTTCAGACTGTTTGATTGGCTGAAACTCTTTCCACAATAGCCACAGACGTGAAGCTTCTCACCAGTGTGGATACTCTGGTGACTCTTCAGACTGTATAGTTGACTGAAACTCTTCCCACACTGGTGACAGACATGTGGTTTCTTCCCAGTGTGGATAAACTGGTGTCTCTTCAAAGTGCATAAAAGCCTGAAAGTCTCTCCACACTGCTCACAGAGGTATGGCTTCTCACCAGTGTGGATAAGCTGGTGGTTCTTCAGACTGCCTGACCAGCTAAAACTCTTTCCACACTGGTCACAGAGGTATGGCTTCTCACCAGTGTGGATACGCTGATGAAACTTTAGGTGGATTGATTTGCTGAAACTCTTCTCACACTGGTCGCAGCAGTGTGGTTTCTTTCTAGTGTGGGGAGGCTGATGTTGAGCCAGCTGTTGTCCATTAATACTCTCCTCACCCTCACCTGGAGGTCTATGTAGGGTTTTGCAGGTCTCTTTCTATGACAACAAAAAATGGACGAAGAAAGAGATACAGTCACAAGGGGATATTAAATGGTTAATCCAAATTTCTAATTAAATAGCCTGAGGTGTCCTAACGCAAGAAGAATTTGGGCAGGACAGCGGTGAAAGATGGAGTTGGGTTTGTCTAAAATTCAAACTTAAACCTAGTTTGAAGTTTAGTGATGAATAACTGAGGATTTGACTGAATACAAACTAGAATTACCAGTCAAGTTGCAGTTAACATCTATGTCTGTCCAAACTCATATGTAACCACGGCAGCTGACTGTGCTTCACATATGAATGTTGCACCAAAGAAGCTACATACTTCAACACAGTTTGAACCTGGCAGCACAGAAGATCTATACAGTCAGCAAAGTTTCTAGATTAGTATCATCAATTCAGCACCTGACCAAATGTCTCCCCTTCTGTTCCCGAGTCATGACGTTGAGTAATGGCCAGAAAAGTGTTTTTGCAGAACAATGACAGTCAACACAGAGGTTGAAGAGGTACTGATCTTTCAGTAAAAGTAGTAATAACTGCATATGGTCATCTGTGAACGCGCTGCTGTGCGATGCCTCCAGTGTGTGCAAGGGGCCGCACTTGACGTGCTGCACCGAGGTGGTGCCAGTGCATTGTCTTCTTTAGAATTATTGATTCTTAAGTTATGGCTAAAAACATGTTGTTTTTTTTAGGTCACCGTGACCTTGACCTTTGACCACTAAAATCTAATTAGTTTATTCGTGAGTCTATATGGGCGTTTGTGCCAAATTTAAGGAAATTCCCTCAAAGCCTTCTTAAAATATCTCCTTCATGAGAATGAGAGGCATAAAAACAAAGTTATATTAGAGTTACAGTATGCAGTCACCAACATCCGTCACAATGACCATAAAATTACACGTAAAAAACACAAAATCTCAAATAATGAGAATCAATGAAATAAATAATAATAAATAATAAAACAAATAATAAAACCAAATAATATAATTTAGGCTGCATAATCATGTACATCCATCTCCCCCTTAGCTATATACTGTCACTATAGTGTAGTATCTTTGTTTTCACATTTTTAAATGCGTTCGCCAGATGTTCAGCAACCAGTTTACACATTACTGTGACTGAGGTGTGTCATATTAGGGAATTATTAAATTCTACACAGTGGCTTTAAAGATAAAGTAACTTACCACTGCTGCTGAACTCAAACTGCTGCTTGTGTCACTGTTCTCTTCTGACAGATGTTCCTCCATCTGTAATAACAGCAATGAACAATAAAACATATTGCCCAAACACATAAATGAACATATTTTTATCAAAAAATCTTGACCATGAAAACAGTGATTTCACAAAATTACTACCAAGGTGCTATTAGTCAGAGGCCTTGTATCTCACTGTTGTCAGGTTGTGCATCTTTTAAATAACTGCAGCTTTAACATGAACTAATGCTGGATTTGGAAAATATATATGGGTACAATACAACAGTCTAACTGTGGCTAAGTTTACTTGTGCAGAGAAAGAAGAGCCTCCACTTCACAATACCACCTTATAACAGTTTACAGAACCAACAAACTAATCAGTTGACTTCACTAAATACCAACATGAGGTCATGGTGTAAAATGAATAAACAGTGATGGTTGGTCCCTGAGCTCTACATCTGTCAGTCAGTCTCCAACAGCCAAAGAAAGTTGGATTTAAGTTGTTTTTTTTATACTGTCCTCTAAACTATAGGCCATTATATACAAATGAAACAGCTGAAGAAAGCTTGTTTTTCCTTACCGTTAATGTGTGAATGAAGTTTAATGAACTCCTGCAGGTTAGTAGATGTCTTCACAGAGGTCAGAGTCAGAGAAGTTTGACAGATGCTTTGGTGGTTTCCATGGTAACCACAGCCAAATCCAATTCAAAAGCTTGCAATTCCAATTGTTTTAAAAATAAATATGCCAAAATCACAGAGCGTTCCATACTGCACACTGAACAATGCTTGAACAAGTCATAAACTACCGTAAAACTTCAATTAGTAGCCCGGGATATTATTTGCATAAATCACTGAACTCAGGCCTTTAACTCCTTTCACACTAAACTGTTGCTCAGCAAAGATGGGGTAATATGATCATATTGTTTATTTGAACCAGTATAAATATTACTTGTGTAGAGCTTGTGTAAATAGCACATTTATTATGTATCAGTCATTCAACCTAGCTCTGACAGACAGGGCATCAGAGTTATGAGGCTCGTTTTATTGTACTCGAGGATTACGGCACCCGGTGCTTCCTCTTCTCTCCCTCCTCTGACCCGCCAGAGCCTGAGAGGGGCGCACATGATGGGGTGCGGCTGCTGGTGGACACCTCATCTCCATGCTGACAGCGTTTAACGTAAGTGCAAGTCTGACGGGCTGCTCTGGTGGGGGTTTGAGGGGTGCGTCAAAGGTTGGAGGGTACCTGGCGGGGTACAAGTCACAAGAATGCTGGAAACTGAAAAGTTTAATTTCAGGATTGTGCTGCACTGTTAAAAAAAAAACTGACATCAACCACCAAGTGACAAGAGTTTTATGTTCTCAGTAAAAGTTCCTGACACTTAAATATACTTGCACTTTACATTTTATTGGCTTTTTGTTTTACAAAAACAGATATAAGAGAATGCATAGGCCGAGCCATACTCACAGTGGGCTCATCGATGACAACATAAAAAACAAAAAACAAACAAAAAATAAAACAAAGGGCGTCAGGAAAAGGCAACAATTTATTTAAAAAGATAAAAACAACACTGTTTGCAGCTATTCTTCTGAGTACAAACATACTCGTATGGTCTCACACACAAGACACCACTGAATGACATACGATTGTCATTTAGGCAAGCACACGCCACACACACACACACACACGCACACACGCACGATGCAAACATGTGGGTACAAAAGCATAACCATGAGATGTAGGAAATAATGCATCATATGACAGACACTGATACAAGTGACAGAGATGCATTTAACCGAACAGTTAAAGGCTCATTTCACCCAAATATATATATATTTTTTGGGGGTGAATCTGAGTGAACTGACCCTTTAATTAGATAAGTACCATCAGCTCACACTATCTGCATAGACTACCAGTCACTACCAGCAGCACCCATGCGCTCCCGTCACACCACATCAAGTGTGTGTTGATGGTACCGTGTGTAAGCCGTAATACATCTCCGCTAAGATTTGCACAATGAGGCTAATCTAATGCATCCTTCATATGTGCTGTAAAACTGAAAGTGTTCACATTGAGGATCACATCAATAATTCCAGTGGAGAAAAGCATCTGAGGGTGTTCGGGGTGGGGGTCACACACTGAAGCGGTTTCTGCAATCTCAAGTACAACGGCGCCTCACGAGAAAGCGAGCATAGTCGAGCTGCATATTTCGCTGAAAAACTGCCCCTTTCATTCCACAGCAGCCGGGCAGTACGCTCACTGCTGCACACCAGCGCTCTGACCTATTAAGCAGTGCAGTGTTTGGATTGGTTGTCGCCGTGAGCCAAAATACACCGCAGGATAACGGCAACAGCTCATGCTGTTAAACCTAAGATCATGTGTTAGCATTCTGGGCTAAGCCATGTCGTTTTAGTTTGCAAGTTTGTGGTGAAAATGCACACGCTCATCAACAGGCTGGGTTATTGTGTCATGTGACTAGAGAGGGGAAGTATGTCTGTGGTTATTAGGATAAATAAGGTGACAGGAAAACACTGTTTTTGTCTGTTGCACTGTTTGAAACATGACATAAAACTCAAAAACAAATGCATCCAAAGCAGAGAGCAAGTACCTTTCCATTCAACAAGGACATCCAACTGTACAGAAAACACTGACAAACAAAAAAGCCGTTTTGTTTTTTAACTGGATAAAATGCAGTTATTTTGTTTGCAAAAACAACTAAATAAGGAGAGGAAATCAACAAAACAGTGGCCGTTCTTTCTTTTCTTCTTGTTTTTTTTAAACGGATCTGTGTTGAATTAATGTGCACTTATGATGAGCATATTCCTGGCCACTTGCTCCACACACTAGCTAAACTGTACAACTTTCCAGAGTAAACTCAAGAGGATTGTCCTCGCCTGTAAAACTAGTCTGGATTCTCCAACTGAGGAAAACAATAAAAATGAGATGAGGATTCTAGAGACAGACATTGAAAAGTGCACTAAGAACATGACTGTTGTTTGAACAAAGGTAACAACTAACAGGCATATCCCCCTCTCCCCCAAAGAAAATGCACTCAATCTTTGCGTTCTGCTGTTTCTGGACAAACACATGTGACACAATCACGTTCTGTAGTAGGCTCAGGCCCCGATCACACAGGAAGTGTTTTGCAGGTTGCAAAATGGCATGCTGCATTGGCATTTTTAAAAAAAACTGAATGCCACTAGTGGGAAAAAATGCTTGCTGTGCCTTTTTATTCTATTATTCTAACCTTCCCATGAAATCAAGCTACCATTTATTTATTTCACAGTAATTAGCATCTAGTTCCTAAAATGTTGAGGCAGAGGGTACTTGCTGTAGCTCTGGTTGAGGGTGAGAGGCTGTCAGCAAATCGTTTGTTGGGCACAGATAAACAGAGATCTGTGTGGGTACATGAGACCCTAAAAAAGAGGGTTGGTCATGGGGAGTACCACCAGTTGGTCCAGGAGCTTCTCCTCCATGATGGCCATTTTTAGGCATATTTTAGGATGACTCAGGGGCAGTTTGGAAACCTGCTGTCTATTGTTGGGCCGTATAGCTCTGGGTGTCCAGCAACTGCTACCACCAGTTTCTCCTTCATTGTTTACTAACTGTAAACTTGTTGTTGTGACCACCACAGAAGGGCCGCCTCTCACATCATACGATTGGACAATAAGAAAAAAGATGACACGGGGCGTTTTTTCGCTGTGAGTTGAAGATTCTCATTAAAAACAATTACAAAAAGGCGCCCCCGGCTGCTAAAACACTTTCTGTGTGATCAGGGCCTCAGGAGCTATCGAGGTATCACGGTACACCAGGGTATTTAGAAATCCTCAAGATATAATTTTCAATACCGTCAAAAATACCGATGCTCCTCTACGTTTATTCATATACTGTATACCCCCATTAAATGTCAGGAATGAATAATAAATAGATACCTCCCAAGCCTTTTATGTAGGTACTGTACATCTCCATCAATGAAACATTTTGTTAAAATTTGTTAATCATATTTATTTATAATTCACGCCATAGGTCAGTGTTTTACCTTCGTCATTAGTGAAGTTAATCTTCCTGTTAATTTACATTCCAGTAGTTAAATTGGTGATTATATTCTGGTTTAGTTTGGGGACTTTTTACCCTCCATCTAACCTTAGTGACTACTCTTCTTCCACACATGATTAACACAAACACAAACAGGTTCCGAGGTTGGTGTCATTACGCAGACTTATAATAAGCAAGCTGATTTTAACCGTGTAGGTATTTAGTGTAAATGCACGCCTGTAGATGCATGTCGATTCCTGCGTCATGAGGAGATCCCGACTAGTATGAGGGACAAGCATTAGGCGAGTGTCTATATTCATGATATGTAAAAAGGTTCGCTAAGGGCACCTGTAATCACACAATACCAGTGTACGACTCTGCTTCTAACCTATATAACCTTTGTTGTGACAGGTCAACCATAGCTTGGCGTCCTCCCACAGCCATTGTGCATCTTTGTCTACATCACGGCTACAAACAAGGCACGTCTCCCGTTCCCGTTCCTCCCAATCTCCACCTCTTCCCTGTTTATCCTGCCTCAACAAGCCTCGAGCACTCATTTCTTCTCTGCTAACTTGAGAGCCCCTCGTCAGATACTTCAGCTCGCTACAGACTCTTCCATCTTTGTATTCCGATCCTCTGGTGGTACTCTGATGGATGCAGGGAATACTGCTAATAAAATATTTTTAAAAACCGATCATCGGCATGACAGCCTACTGCTGGAGGGGGTCTTAGATCCACTAGGTGGTAAGGATATGAATCACTGTACTTGTCTTTCCATATTAGTATTGTTAGAGGCAGAATATACTGTAACTCTTTCTTCAGCACTCTGAGTCGGAGCTTCCAGAAGCAACGCGTTTAACCGAAGGGAGAAAAGGATGGAATTAAAATAAAAATAGGGCAACCGTTTCTTTGCCACTGCTAAACCCAGATCCCCAAACCAATGCGAGGAGCTTCTCGATCCTCTCCACTATGCCAGACCCTATGGTTATAAAACAAAACTTATTTTTAACAACCACTTGCGTCACTGAGACAAAGGTCACGGTGTTGTCTCTGTCCTCTTCTGACGAGCAGGTTGCTGTGCTGGCTGGTGTGCAGTTGGCTCTCATTCTCTTTTCTCTGTCTCTGAACAGGGGCAGGGTTACACATACTGTCCGCGGGTAGGGGGGGAAGACTTTAACGGTTCAGGAGGTAGACCACCAGCTCGTAGGTGCACATCATGATGGCGGTGTTGGGGATCTGTCGTACCAGGTGGGTGGTGAGGCCGCGGTACAGGGCGCGGTAGCCCTCCTCTTTGGGCACTGTTGTTAGAGTCTGGAAGAAAGACTTGTACTTGGTGCCCTCCTCGCGTAGCCTGGTGCGGATCACTTCTGCAAAGACATGGAGAAAAAGAAAGATTAAAGGGCGGCTCCATTATTCTTATATCCATCTGTAGCTTTCCAGTAGTGTTCCTTGTGCATTCAAAGGCAAAAAATTGAGTTTTGGTCGAAGTATGTGTGCTTTAGCATCAGAATGCTTTTTCCCACTGGCGTAGCTTTCTGCATAATGATGCTGCTACATATAAACCCACGTTCTGCTGTGGATGCCATGTTTGTTCAACTCTGGAAGACACAAACAGACTAAACGATAAGAGTTGGTGGCGACCACCGAGGTAAAAACTAAGCATAGCGTTAGTTCAGGACATGATGTCAAGCTCAGCTCACATCCCAGCTACATCAGCTGATCCCAAACAGCCCAATCAACTGATGGAGCAGCTGATTGATGGAAGGGAGTCAGCTGATAGATCACATGATTCCTTTCTATGCAACCAATTGGTGAATCTCATTCAGGGCGCCCTATTTAAACTGCTCTGGCCTGCCTACTGTTGCTGCTTCATCTACAAAGCGCTTTGCAACCCATCTCCAGACCTGGGTTTTTTTTTGCTGTTGCTCTCCTCTCGCCTTAGGCTTTCCATGTAGGCGCATGGAAGGGCAGGGAGGTTTGCTTTCCCTGCCTCAGGCTTTCCTCGTTTGCACATGGAAGGGCAGAGAGGTGTGCTCTCTCCGCCTACAGAAGAGGTTTCTGCGTAGGCCCGAGAAAGGCACAAAGGCCCCAGAACAGAGCCATACCACCAAATATAATACTGCAAATGGAATTCAAGTTTTCTTTGACTACAGTCTTCCTGTCTGAATTACTGTTTCCATCATTAGAGTCTGGTGGCTTTGAAGAGGGGGATATAATGACTTCAGTTTCCCGTCAGAGAGGGCAGTCTGATGGCAAGGTGAAGTGGTAAAATGATCTAAACACAGCATATGCACTTACACTGATAGATTTTTTTAGGTGGCCCTTTATTTTAGGAGGCAAAAATACATGTGCTGCTGCCCCTGTCCAAAGCCCCAAGTTTTGCATAAGATGAGAAGTTACTAGTTTTCTACTACCTCTGATCTGTTAGTTTTGTGTGATTGTGCGACTTTTGAAACTGAACTAACACAGCATCCACAGCAGTAGGCTACAAAAGAATGCACATGGACCCACCCTTTGAAGGAGCCCAAAATCAGCCATTATCAGCTAATTGCTAAGCCCAAACTCCTACCATGAGGATAAGCAATAGTCGTGGCACAGGTCTTGGAGGTGGCAGCAGCGAGCATCATCCCTATAAAGTCTGTAGCATCTTTGGACGTCTCCTCTTCCTCGTCCATATTCTGCGGTGCCTTGGCCTCCAAGAGGCGCCGTTTGATGTTTTCATAGATCACAAAATGGATCACAGTCTCTGAGATACCGGCGTAGGATGCAGACATACCCCTGTAGAAGCCTCGCAGGCCATCTGTCTGATACACCCGCCGCACGCACTCAAACGCACTCATCCTTTGCTCACCTCGATTCCTGAGAGAAGACAGGGAATATATACATTATTTTAAAGTAACAATTAAAAGGGATAGCTTGCAGATAGAAACACCTAAACACAGTAACATCAAGAAATGTGCACCTAGTAGAGTGCAGATCTCCACAAGGTGTGTATGGGGGAATGTGGGTGGGGCATAGGGAGTAGAGAGAAGGTTGTGTGTTCAGTGTGTCTGAATGTCAGTGGTGGAATGAAGGGGAGACAATACGTAGGTTAAGGCCCTGACACACTAAGCTGGCGGTCGTCCATCGGTCAGCGTCGGGCTGTTCTAGTTGGAGCAGTGAGTTCCGCACTGATGCCCCTCATTGGCCCCCGTCAGCTTTTTTTTGGCCAATTCAGCATGTTAAATCGGCAACACTGGAGCCCATCAGTGAATCAATCATTGTCAGTTCAGCTCAGCGAACAAGAAGAGTCACGGAAGTGAGGAAAGTAAACAAACAACTAAAGTCAAGAGGGAGTGAGACCAAAACAAACTTGTTACATAAGGTAAGATTATTTTTCTTTAGCCATTGAGCTCTTTAGCAGAGACATTTCATGATGACTTCTGTTACTGTTCACTTGGGCACGGTACGCTTTGTTCTTTACACACTGGATCATGTTGTTAATGTGCTAACTGGCTAACTAGCATCAAGACAGTCTTATGGTTTCCCTTTTTGAATGATAATTACAGATGACCACCATCTGCTGGTGTGAAGAGTTATTTCCTCTCATGCAGCGGCAGAACGTATGTGCTGGTTGGCTGTCACTGTAGTCTTTGCGGTGTGTTCATGTACAACTCTTTAGCCAACACAAGGCGACATCAGGAAACGCAGAAGGGGGCCTTCGATTCCACTAGTTCTCTGAACTCGGTTTTGGTGTGTCTGGGTCTTTACATTATCAAGGTGAAACCAAGGTAGACATATGGAGACTAACTATATGGACACAAATCTCAGACATAATGTTAGTTAAAACCCCTCCCTACATCCCTATCCCCTCCCAAACAGAGTTGACTCTCACTCAACTGTCCCTTCTGGCTTTCTAAAAGTCAAGATTGCTGTGACGATAACAAAAATGGGGATTTATACATCTCGTATCCTTCCTTACTATAGTGGATCATAACATGTCAGGAATGGAATTAACCTGCAGATGCTTCAGGTCAAAATATGACTTTCTTTTAATGTCAGTTTTTGAGCCAAGACAAAGGCTCAGTAAGGCTTGTCTTTAGCGTAGCTGACTGCCAGAAATGCCTTTTGCTAGGTGACTTTGTTGATGACTTTCTGCCCTGACAGTTCAGATGGATGAGTCAGCAGTCAATGTTGATATTAGACAGTCAATTAAAGTGTTTTTCTTTTCAAGAATTGTGAATCACCGCAACCACAAGAGGTCCTTGAGCATGCAGTCATAAACGTGTACAAAATATTATTAGGCTGATGGGTCCAGTAGTGTGTGAGATTAGCTGCTGAGAGACAGACACACACGCCTGAAGGCATGATCCCCTCCAGGCGGGGATAACAATGCAGATGAATGTCAAGTCATGAAAGCTAAGGTAAAGACCAACTCCTGAAATACATTAGCGCACTTGCATAACCAGTTTCTGCTCCTGCCTACTGTTTGCGCTGAAAACACTAGTGTGTATGAGGAGCTGTGCTCTTGTAGGAGAAGGACACACACAAGGACATATATCAGCAGCTTGCCTTACACGTGTGATTATCTACAATCAATTCCTCGCGGTCTTCATGTAATTAACATCAGAGTCAGTTATCAGATCCCCTTCTATGTTTGGTAATGTCGTCCTTTGGGACTTGATGTACAATAAAGTACAGTAGGCCCTGAGGGACAAAATTACCTAACACAGGACAAACAGGAACCTGTAAACAAGCAAGTAACTTGTCGGAAGATCTTGGTATTTTCCAGCTGAATGGTAACACACGATATATATCTTGGTATTTTCTACGAGATGGGCTGGAATATAAAAGTATCAAGTAGGCCTAAACTCACAGCCTGGTGTCATATTTACCTTGCATCCAGCTGGAGACGGGTCTTTATGAGCCATATTGGATTGGTTGCTGTGATGGCTGTAAAACCTGTGGAGGAAAACAAAACAACAGGATTACACTTTGCTAAAAATCAAAAGATACTACTGACAGCCTACAAGTCAAGCTGCCAGCGGTAAAACAAACAGTCCACAAACTAACATCATGACGAAAACATAATGTTCTTTATGCTGCATTCATGGCGGTTAAGTTAAAACTAAAAAGTTCCTTTAATAAACAAAATGTGAAGTCACAAAGGCACCTTCTGGAGATAATCTAATCTCTGTACAGACTATTCTCTGTGTGCTACTAAGGGAGCAACTGAATGCCATAAAAATTCAATGTCATGCAAACAGCTGTAACAAAAACATGCTTCTTATTCAATGACCTAGATAGTAAGGGAGCAGAGGACATAGATGCGAGAGAGAGAGAAAGAGAAGAACCAGCTATAAGAAGAAGCACAGATCTGTGGTGAGTACTCACGCAGACCCAAGTAACTCCTCACAGATGTAGCTAGAGACCCCTGGTGGTGCGAGGGTCTCATGCCCCTGCGAGCGGGGGAGCTACGGTAGAGTTAAAGCCTAAAACAGACACAGGCTTGTGTGTGGCAAAATGATTGGCATGCAACCATTTTACTTCCCATTCCACCACTTTCCCACAGGATTTCACACAGCATAAACCAACCTCCTGAGAAAATCCCCTGACATTACAAAACTCATCACCAGGGTTTGAGGCTTGCTTTGGACATGTATGCAAATTACAGCCTGATGAAAACTGGATTTTTCGGGCGGAAAAGTACTGGGGTGAAAAGTGAGCATGTTTACAGTTTTGAGGAACTTGTACTTGAACGTTCTTATCTATACTTCTTTCTACTTATACAACATTTCACAGTTCAAATATTGTACATTTTATATACTGATTTGACAGCTATGGTGACTGGTTGATTTCTACATTTGGATTTTACATGAAACAACATAGGATGAGCTTATAAAACCCATCACATTGTTTAAACCAGTGATTTACATACTTTTTGTTGTGTGACCTCTCATGATAAAACCAGTGTGTAGTTGTAGCTCCATGTCATGTTACAAAGGTCCATGAGCTGTTAGCAGTTCCAGTTTATAAAGCTGTTCAAATGATCCATTTTAACGATCAGAGAAAAGTCCAAAAACTGAAAACCAAATTCAGTATCAGAAATTAATTTTTTCTTATTTCCTCTCCCATTAATCGTCTCACTCAAACATTTCATGCGATCCTTTGGAAGGGCCCGACCCCTAGATTGGGACCCACTACACTACTCTACTTAACTGTATAGTAGCTAAAATTATCAGGGGTCAGTTTTCTGCAGTATAGGTACATTTATTTTGGATACTTCTAAGTTCATTTTACTGATAATGCATCTGTACTTTTAAGTAGGATTTTGAATGTGGGACTTTTACTTGTAATCAAGTATCTTTACATTATTGGATTATGCAAATTTGGTCATTTAGGAACTATGAGAATAATATTTGCTGAGAAAAACTGGCCTGCAAATATACTGGTAAAGCCTTTACACACCAGGAGTCTCATTTATAAATATTTCACTTGCACAAAACAAGGCCTGAAAGAGGCGAATGCCACTTCCTGCACAAAAGTTGTGATCTATAAAAACAGACTTGATGGGAGAAACTTTGACTGACGCTTACGAACATTTTGGAGACAGATATTGGCAACGCAGATGGTGGGGTGGAAGTCTGATGGTAGAAATTGTCGAATATGTTTGGACCGCACGCCATTTTTGGCTTTGGTCTATACGCACATTTTTAGTATGGATCCTACGCATTGTTTTATATATGAGACCCCAGGGGCATGACGAATACATGTCATGGAAATGCGAAATACTCGCCTGCAGAACAAATGTATAACGACACTGATGTAAATTTACGACAGTTGCAGGTCCGACATTGTTGTGACATTGTGTGACGTGACGTCTATTTTGCAAAATGTGATGATGATATTTGCACTTCCTGTTGAGGTATTTGTGACCAAAAAAAAAGTAAACGAAAGAGTATACTGACTCGCAAATTAATTGCACGAAGAAGAAAAAAATGTCTGGTGTGTAAAGGCTTTGATGTTCTAACACTAATATCTACACTTCATCTGTTTCAGCTTGGGTTCATCTTTCTAAGTGGACATCCATTGTCAGCCACAGCACAAGCCAACGTTAACCTCTGCTGTAGGTATCATGTATCACTGCACAGACCAGAATAATCGCCACGCTGTCGACTCCTCATCACCTGTCAGTTCAGCTCAGTCAGGTCTGCAGAACATGTGGATTGCCACTGGAGAGATATGTACTGACAAAGCTGACCTTGACCGGGTTGTTGAAAAGTCTGAGTCATGGTGAGCTAAAAGTGGCGCCACTGTGAACCTGTCAGATTGACCCCTATATACACACACATGCTGTAGCTGTCTAACTGACCCACATTGTTACGGCTCGCCATTCCCAGCTGGATCACAGTGACACCTGAGCCGTTAATAAACCCCTGACATACAGAACATTAGAGAATAATGATACTGTACTCACATCTGGCCTTTTGACATGGTACATTTTTAGTTAAGCTGTTTTAAGATTGCTGAGTTGGTCTTATATCTGGACAGAAGGTGAAGAAAAGAGGATAAGCTTGTTCCTGAATAAACAAGGTCCTCATGAAGGGGCAGTTGGGAGAAATTTGCCTGAAAGGCTTTCTCCCAGACAGGTATTTTTTGATTAAGGTACGGAAAAGGCCGTGGTTCAGGTTGAAATGAACAGATTTCAAGCAAACTTCTCCCATGTGCACGAGAGGAGCGATTACAACCTCAGTTCCAATAAGGTCGGGACACTGAAGAACGTACATAAAAACAGAATGCAATGATTTGCAAATCCTTTTTGACCTATATTTAATTGAATGTAGTACGAAGACAAGATTTGATTGATATACGACTTCAGTTGCTCAACAGTCTGGGGTTTCTGTTGTTGTATTTTGCGCCAACTATTTTCAATGGGAGACAGGTCTGACTGCAGGCAGGTCAGTCTAGTACCTGCGCTCTTTTACTACGAAGAGTGAGACACATGTAGAATGTGGCTTGTCATCATCTTGCTGGAATAAGCAAGGACGTCCCTGAAAAAGACGCTGACTGGATGGCAGCATATGTTGCTCCAAAAACCTGTATGTACCTTTCATCATTCATGGAGCCTTCACAGATGTGCAAGTTACCCATGATACCACGGGCACAAACTCACCCACATATTATCACAGATGCAATCTAACAATCTGGATGGTCCTTTTCGCTTTTAAGCCAGACGACATAATGTCCATGATTTCCAAAACCAAAAAATCTGAAACATGGATTCGTCAGACTGCAGCACACTTTTCCACTTTGTGTCGGTCCATCTCAGATGAGCTCGGCTCCAGAGAAGTTAATGGCTTTTTTGAATGTTGGTGATATATGGCTTTCACTTTGCACTGTAGAGTCTTAACTGGCATTTACAGATGAAGCAAAGAACTCTTTACTGACAATGGTTTCCCAAAGTGTTCCTTAACCCATGTAGTAATATTTTTTCTGCAATCATGTTTGTTTTCAATACAGTGCAGCCCGAAGGATCAAAGGTTTCGAGCATTCAGTGTTTGTTTTCAGCTTTGCCCCTCACGTGCAGAGATTTCTCCAGATTCTCTGAATCCTTTGACGGTATTATGGCTTGTAAATGGTGAAATCCTAAATTCCTTGGAACTATGTATTGAGACATTGTTCTTGAACTGCTGGACTATTTGCCCACATGGTTTTTCACCAAGTGACAATCCCTGTTTGCAAACAGCTGGGACTTTTGAGGATGCACCAATTAAACCTGTGAAATGTTCCAAACAAGTGTTTTTTGAGCACTCCACAACCCCCCCAGTCTCTTGTTGCCCCTATCCTGACTTTTTTGGAACATTTTGCAGGTATCAAATTCAGAATGAGCATACTTTTACCAAAGAACAATAAAGTTTATCAGTTTGAACATCAAATATCTTGTCTTTGTTGTGTTTTCAATTGAATATAGGTCAAAACGGTTTTTCACATCACTGCATTCCGTTTTTATTTCCGATGTACACAGCTTTCCAACGTTATTTGGAATTGTGGTTGTAGATTGTTAAAGTCAAGTAACACAATCTAGTTTACCACAGCTTACTCCCTTCAGAAAGATCAACGTACAGCAAAAGCAGCAGCCCCACAGTACGCAAGTTACACAGTTTTTCTCACAGGCATGCTTGAAATGGTCGAATCATTACAGTATGTTAAGAAGCATTACACGGCGGCAAACGTCAACTTGTTACCTCACATACATAATTACCTGCCATTCCAGCTGACACCATGTGTACCTGTGTGGAGTCGGGTTCCAACACAGCGTTCAGTTTCTCTTTGGCAGTGGAGTAAGCAGCAAAGTAGATCGCTCTGTTGGAAGTAAAACACACAAAGGTGAGCTTATGTTACACCAGTACACGACAAAACAGCTTATACACGCCATGTTTTTCTGTGTTTCAGTGTAAAGATCATTAATCCTGGCCAACTATTTGCCTCTGGTAGCAATGCAGCTGATTAATTACACTACATCAACAAGTGAAACTGTCTCCATGTCAGGTTCAGCTTAATGAGCTTTAAAAATTAATTAAGTGTAAAGCTGAGAGCAGAACCAAGCGTCTCAGCAAATCAGCCTGTTTAGTCAAAGAGGCTGTTCGGTATAAAAAGCACGTCTCCATTTATTTTCACTAATTATCGTGTTTCCACTAATTAAAGAAGGTCATGCGATCATGTTCATGTCTAAACACTGTACTTCTTCTCCTCCTAACAACACGATGTGCAGTCGGGCTCATTTGTACGATCATTTGTCAAATGAGCTTAGTCAGACTGTTAATGATGTTTAAAGCATCAGTCAAACCGTAAGACAGCGTTTGTGCGCGTTCATCTTTTAATCTGCGTCACAGCTCAGGAAGCATCATCGCCTTCACCTCCACTGCCCCACTGCATCAGCATTCATTCATGTAAGACGCTAAAAACACTCTACGTATGCTTAGCACTGGCACCTGCCCGCTGCCATTAGCACCCACTTTGCTCCCATCATCACCACTGAGGGTGATTAATGATCATTACCCTTTATGTTATTACCTAAACTGCTGCCGATTACAGGATTTCCAAGACAGAGACTTTTCGAAATGCTGTTGCTGTTGCCATGTTTCAGTGCAGACGCTGCTAAGAAAGCCATGAAGATGAATGAGACCGAAATGACCGTTTATCCCTGATGCTTCTTTGTCGCCATGTAACATCAAGGAGGCCTGCGGTGGTTACATAACACCACTGTTTCTAACTGTGATGTCTCACTGAAAAACAGCCCATGTGTCCACAACTCACCTAGAAATAGTTCTGAGCTGATGTCAGTGTGCATAAAATGTGTCTGAATCAGCTATTGTAGAATAAAAACAGCTGATATCAAAGCAGTGAGACTGATAAGACAAAATAAATCGAAGTATACATACATTAATCTAAACATTTAAAGACTACTGGCTATCCGAGACTATCGTAATCTTTTAAGTGTTCATACATGGCGATGTGTGTTTCTGTCAGCGGGAGTCTCGCCAACTGCGTTACGACCTGTCTGCACACCACAAGACTTCTCCACCGACCCAGATAACGCGGTGAAGTCACCAAACTTGGAGACGACACATCGTACGGCATGGATATTCTTCACAGTGTTGAATCAGATCTGCCTCCAGGGCCTGGGTCCAAACACAACACGCTCTTGATCCCGCCATTGTTGTTGTTGCTTGCCAGGTTGTCAGTGTTGCCAGATCTTGGGAGAGAAACAAGCAAGCAGGGCTATGGAAACAAGCCCAAAAGAAGCGACTATCATGCGTTTAAATAACTTATTAGACGGATATATATATAAAGGAAGGCGACGTTTAGAAACAAGCCCAAAGTCGCGGCTAATAAGCGGACCTGGCAACCCTGCGACTTGTCCTCCTCACATTTCTTCCGTCCTCCTGCGTGCTGACTTGAGACGTATCCCGCCTCTCATTGGCTGATGCTCTTTGTCAGTCGTGTCACACTTCTCCAGTTTTCTAGCATGCCAGATATCCAGTCCCAGTCACAGACGAGGGGGCGACTTGCTCGTAGGCTTGTTCACACATGAGGACTCGTCGTGGCAGACTATCTGCCGACTCACCTCCGACCCAATGTGCCTCTCAAGATCCTCTGCGACATCAAAATCGCGGTGAAAATCGTGTAATGTGAACTAGGCTTAAGCCGTGTCAGCCAGAGTGCATGCACAACACCAGGACTGCAGAAATGGCTAACCTAAATGGAATGTAGCCATGTCACGTTACTGATTACACCTGGGTTTTCCTTGCTATGCTAAGATGTCTGTTGTGAAAAAGATGTGTCACAGTCAATGCTTATTTGATGTCCGTTTTCCTGCTAAATGTGACATGCCAACAAGCTGATTTTCAATATCTAACATGCTTGTTGACACAGCGATTACAGACATGTTAACATACCCATCAAAGCACAGCTGTGACTAGAGTACATTTAAGGCTGAACGAAGAACAGCTCAGGCTGATGAAAGCTGTTTTCAGGTGTGTAATGAGGACTGCAGTCTAAGGCCCTGATCACACAGAAAGCGTCTGGCAGGTTGTTGTGCCTTTTTATTGTTGTACCCCATCACCTCCTTACCTCCACCAGTCATTGAAGAAACTGTTAAAACACAAAGCCCAGCAGCCACGAAAGTTTTCTCACCTGCTGAAAGCAATTTTCACTTTGACTTAGCGTAGCCTGCAGACTGTAAATTTTCTGTACGTGACACATTTGTTAGTCACATCACTCACAGGGAGGACAAAATGTTGCCACACCAGTGATGTCAAGGAACCAGGAGGACTTTCCAGTTCTGTTGTTTCTTGGTAATCTCCAGCTCCAGTGGAAAAGTGCAGCTGCAGGCTAATGTTAATTTTGAAGTGTTTTCTTTTTCTCTTCATATGCAAGTACGGCGGGTTTTTTAAAACCAAAAAAGCTTCCAAACAGCAAACACAGCTCCTCTCTTGGGCACGTTCTTCTGGTGTCCCTCAAATTGTTTTGGTCTCTTTCTTCATCCTCCATCCTTCTTTTATGATTATGAATGTAGGCTACCGTAGCCACAGAGGGTCTCCCAGCTGCTGCCACGGAGTTAGGTTATGCTACCTGGCCAGCTAGCTTGCTTTATATACTACCCAGAATGCCAATCAGCAGTGTATGTTTGTAAATGTACAATTATTAGTGTTACAAATTGTTTATGTGTCACGTGTGGTTGTGTGCTGTGGTGTTTGCCTTATTCATTGATTTAAGATATTGTTACTTTCAATTAACAAAGAGTATCTTTACTATAAGACAAAATTAATAGCTTCATAGTCTCTCAATACATACTCAAGGAGGCACACATTGCTGAGGATATAATAAAGATGACGATTACAGGTGACAGAAGACAGCTTACCTGGAAGGTGCCACACCCACCAAGTTTGGCCCCAAGCCCCTGAAGAGAGAGCGCGGTCCTTCTTTCTCTAAAATCAACCTAATTACAAAACACACAGAAACATGTTCATTAAGACTCTAACACCAAGACAACACGCGTGCTTCGCGGTTATTACTGGATGCTAATGTCAGTCGGGTAGTTCATTTAACACAATGTGAGATACTGCTAAGCCCAGGTCAGATCAAAGATTCACAATGAGATGAAACCGTTTTAGAACGTTGCAGAGAAAAGTCGCAGCAGTGTGAGCTCAAGCCGGCTGATGATGTCACCTGCAACTCAGCTGGTAAAATCGCCAACGGCTGGTTTTATAACGTTAAGCATGTCACCTGTTTCAACAGCCAGTCGGCTTAAGGTGAAGTCCAGACGGCGTGTTCACTTGCTGGCAGGTGCACTGTATGTGCTTATGCCCCGCCCACACACACATTCTCGTTCACTGATTAACTGGCGCCGGTTATTTGTATTATTGTGGTGTATTTATTATGAATACAGTAGGGCTGTACCCAAATATTCGTTTCTATGGGTAGGTATTTGTTATGAAAATCTGGTATTCGATATTCGTTTTTTTATTTACTTTTACTCTTTTTTTTATATATATATATATTTTTTTTTTGGTGCTAAATGTAGTCTTTTTGTTCTTGGTAAATGTAGGTTATCAATAAAAATCAAAACTTTTAAATTGTTAAATTGTTAAAAATGTGAAAATATAGTATAGCCTACCAGCTGAGCTTGTGCGCACGACACGCTTGAGGCTGTGGATCAATGCCAACTTTTACCACTTTATCACTATTCCCTCTAACTTGTAGCTGTTTTTTCATTATCTTTTGAATCTAATATGAATTATGGAACCGTTTTTGTCAACGTTTGTTTCCCCCGTTTTGTACAATAAATTATTGTTTAAAGTTTCAACAAGTTTCTTTTGGAGTGCGTGACACAAGTGTGTTTTGATAACGACTGGGGACTGTCACCTGCTCAACGCATCAGTACCTTTGGATGCCATGACAGTAATAGCCAATAATGTCAAAATATCAACAGACCAATTTAACAGACGATCACTGCTGCCCGACCCACAGGTCCATTTTCGGGTCCCGCAGGTTACGGGTCAATCCGCGCATCACTACTCAGCTCAGTCTGTAAGGCTGTACACAACATTAACGTTATAGACATTATATTCTCTTCATTTTTATCCCCCCCACCCCCTGCCATGAACGAATATTTGAATATTTGTTATAAATTCTACCGAAGGTCCGAATGTTAAAAAATGGTATTCAGGACAGCCCTAGAATACAGTCCATCTGATGCTCGTTTTGTTTCTGCTTTTCGCCATTTCATCACTACTACAGATGCAGCTGTAGCCAGTATCTCACTATCACTATCCTCATTCATATTCTAAGACGCTACAAATTATATTCAGCCACAAAATAAACCTGAAAAGCTGCGAATCAGAGCGGAAGAACATAGAGTTGTTGAATAGCGATGATACATTGTCTCATCTTGTTACGCTGGTGTGAACTGGCAGGTTTTTAGAACAACACAGAACAGCATTGGAGCTGCCTGTTTCAACTCGTCTCAAATCTTTGGTCTAATCTGGGCTTCAGCTCAACTGTCTCGAAGTTTGATGTGGATATTGAAAAGTTTGATTATTAATGCTATTGCGCAATGTGTGGGTTATTGTTGTGCTCGCTTGCACGCATGCACATGGAAACGCATGTGCTACACATGTGCAGGCGCGCATGCACACGGCTGATGCAATTCACATTCCAGCCAACACTTTGACACTATTCCACTGATCACAGGTGGCAGTAAACAAAGGCAGTGGTAAAGACTGCTAACAGGTAACCATGGATGATAACAATGCCAGCTTCCAACTTTTCAGGGAAAAAAACAGCTTTGCAAATGTATCATGAGGAAGAAAATGCATTCAGCAATGGATACATACAATGTGCCTTGGTTAATAATTCACTTTTAATGTGTAGGTTACCATAACATCTGACCACATTAATTCAACAGGACAGATGGCATGGCCTTCCCTGTCCTTCCGCTTTCAGGACGAACTTTAGCCTACATTCAAAGCCATGAAACTTGTAAGGCTCTAAGAATAGAAAAACGTGTCAGTAGCCAGTTGTATTGTGGGGTGTATGGAGCACCAAAGGGTGGGGGTGACACATTTTAGATTTTAATATCACGACTATGTTAGATAACATAATGACTTTTAAGAGGTTTGTGTGCCAAATAAAACAAAGTGCAACCAGAAACAAAGTTATGATAAATACTACATAAGCAATCCTTGCATAACGATAGAATACCAAAAGGATATGATGAGCAAACGCGCTTCCGAGCCAAAGGGAAAAGCTGTCCAGTTTAACCAGTTGCAGTGTGGCATGTGAGCTACTTTACAAAAGCTTTATCTTACAGTCAGAACGCCCTAACAGTTGTGCAATTCCTTATTTACTGCAGTTTGTGTAATTATGAATAGCAGATGTGCTCTTGTCTCCTTTGCTACCTGTCATGTGTGGCTGACTGGTGTGCCACTGTACACTCTGATGCCTGCAGTGTGCAGAAACTGGCCAAATTAACATGTTAAAATTGTCATGAAGCCTCGCTGAGCGCACTTTATCCAACAAGGCCTGCAACATGTCAACAATGTCATGTGACTGGTGGTGAGCAGGGTTGGAAATTAACTTTTTGACTACCTGCCACCGTGGTTGGTGGATTCCAAAACCTACCAGCCACTCAGTAGATTACCATTGCTTTTGTTGGCTGATGAATAAAGCAAATCTAGCAGCCATTTGCGCATTTCACCTGCATTTAGCAAGTGACTAGTGCTAATTTCCAACTGGTGGTGGCTGCAAGCTACTTTTTCTTCAGTCTACTTTAGTTATAACACAAATTTCGGTTTGGAAAAGAGCACAAGATACGTCTGCCGCCCCCGTTCCTTGCAAGATATTTAATCCAGTGATGACGCCACTGAATGAAAAGACCTTAAATTGCCGGTGGGCCTTCTCGCATTTGATAGCAGCACTTTATTCAACAGCAGTTTGAAAATGTGCCAAAATGCATTTAGTTAGGATAATACTGTCAGCCTTCAGAACAAACTGCTACAGTGACTGGCAGTTAATTTAAATGCGACTTAGCTCTGTGAATTTCAGAGATGGCATGGAGCCATCAAACACAATCTTTCCAAAGGCTAAGAGCAGTCAGGATGTGACCTTTTTAGAGGAGAGCCGGCCATTCTCTTTCTTGTGGAGCAGCTCTTATTTCCCTTCAGCATCACAACTGGACATCGAGCCAAATCAAAGAGACACTCGACTCTCTTGAGCCTTGAGGAATCAAAAATATATGAAAATCTAACATGATAAAGACGCAATAATGGCTGGATTTGTAATAAAATTTCCTGTTTGGCTAAAGTGACTGATGTGTGTGCTCTTGTTTTCCCAAAGGGTGAGGAGTTGGGTTTCAGGGAGTGGTTGGCCGTGCCAGGGGGACGTCAGCCAGACCAAACAACAGCAACAACATGGTGCCTTCCGAGAAAGGAACCATGGCTCTGCAGGGCAACCTCTCTGTGAGAGCGGGGAGGAGGAACCATGAGCTACACAATCAGTGTTTACTGAAGTGCAAGTTTAGGCGATATTGTGTATCATGTCAACAAAATACTAGATCTAAGTAGAGATGTCTGCCGAAACCTCGCTCCATATAGGAAATGGTACTAAATTATTTTTTTCATGGCCAGTACTTTTCTTTGTACTTGAAAAAACCCACAACTGACATTAGCGGACAGTTAAATATGGATTTAGTGTCATTTATGGTCACCAGTGCAGCCTTTCTATTCTGTCTGAGGGCTGATAATATGAAGCTAGGACTGGGCGATACGGCCGATAAATAATATCGCAATATTTTCTGGCTGTATCCCAACACATGATATGTATCTTGTGGTTTTGACTTCTCCCCTACTGTCTACCGTAGACTACTACAGTTCTAAACCACTAAATAAACTACAGTTATGGTCATGTAATAAAGTTATATAAAGTGCTGTAATGATAAAGTTAAATAAAGTGTTGTGATGATTTTAAAAAAATAATAGTCAAACCACAAGTGCTTTTATTCTGAAGCCCCCCGCTTCTCCCAGGCCACAAGTGTTGATGTTTTTGCTGTGAACTTGAAGCTTCTGGTCAACAGTTGTTTTTAGCGGTTAGCAGAAAGTCAAACCGTTACCATGGCATCATTAAGCATTAGGGTTGGGTCGGTTCTCGGTAATACCAATTCGGTTCGGTACTCCGTCTTGGACCGTTTTTTTTTTGAGACCGACCGGACCGCATACCCGGGCGGACCTCCGCCCGGTAAAAGTGGACGTCCGCAAGCCCTGTGCGCGCAAAGCACGACCGCGCGGACTCCGAGCCCTGTGCGCGCAAAGCACGACCGCGCGGACTCCGCTCCGCGCACCAGTGTCACACAAAAGACTATTCAGAATGTATTTTTCACATCACGGGGATTTTTCATGGACATTTTTACACGGAGTCCGCTCCGCTTATAGTACGCCCGAGTCTGTGAGTACCTGTGTCTGCCTCTTAGCCAAGCGCACAGCGAGCAGGACAGAGAGGGGGGTGGGGGTGGGGCGGGGACTGAGCTAGGGGGTTCGAGTGTGCATGCGCCGAAGCCACTACAGTAGCCTGGAGTTTGTTTAATAGTGATGGGGAGCCACTGTGGCGGACAATTTAGTCTCCAAGAAATCAAAGAATGCGCCACTATGGCAACACTTTGGCTTTGAGCCAGACGAAGGAGGCAACCCTTGTTTGCACTGATTGAGTAAGCTGCAAAATTTATTTGTAAGGAATAAAAGAAACACTGTTGTCCTAAGGTAGTTTTTTATTTTAAATTAGTCAATTATGCCCCCAAGTGGCGAAAATCCGGTATTACCGACTTGACGCTGTTTTTTTTTACAAAAACCGGACCGTTTTTTTTTTCTCATACCGACCCAACCCTATTAAGCATAAGGATTTATTTACTGTAAGCTGGAAATAGACAAACAGCTCTCCAGTTAAGATATAAATAATTTGTGCAAGTTGCACTAGTGCTCCATTGTCGCAAAATGTGACTAAATAGTTGCCGTCTGGAGCCCTGCTCACACTAATGTTAACCTTGTTAAAAGTCAAACTGTTGCTGCGGCACAATTAAACATGCAGATTTATTCACTGTGACTGGGAAAAATCTAACAGCGCAACAGTTAAGATATTAATCATTTGTGCAAGTTGCACTGGTGCTTCATGGTTACAAAATGCGACTAAATGGTCGCGGCCTGGAGGCCTGCAGTTACAAAACAGGCCTTGCCTGCTCACACACTTTAGTCCAGGAGAGAGTGGTCTGGGTGGGCGGAGGAGTATCATAGGAGAGTGGGAGAACCAGAGTGCTGAAGAGAGAGTTTCATACCAGTGGAATGACAATATATAATAGTATGTTCCGGATATAGTAGTGCTATACATCCCATGTGAAACAAGCCATGCTGCACTGAGTATAATCTATTTATCGTCAAACCCTATAAGAAGCCCAGCTGTCTGGCCTAATTTGCCATGTAAAATTAAGCAATATCTTGTAGACTTTCTGGCTGAGATGGTGACCCCCACCCCCAAATCATGGATGAGAGAGTACTACACTCTTCTGTTTCCTAGAAGATATAGTTTATGTAGTGACTTTGCTGTTGCTGCTCTAGAAACACTATTTTATATATACTATTTTTTTTTAGTAATAAAAGAAAGAACCTATAAGAGTGTCAATATTAGCAGACTGATGAGGAGTCGATGAGAATAATTGTAGAAATGGCAGTCCGACATGTCATAATGTTGAATACCTACTTGAGACAGTGCAGGGGGCCTGGCGGGGACATGCGGGCCACACTGGCGCCGTTGACAGTACTGAGCTGAACCTCAGACACATAGAGGGTGATGGAGGATGACTGCAGACGAGTCTTCACTACTTCCAGTGGACAAGTCAATATGGCTCCTACCGTGCCCCCACATCTGGCAGAGAGACAGAGATGGAAAAGGTGGAGGTGACACAGCAAACAAGTCTCAGCTGACAGAGCAAGACTGACACTCAGTGTCCTTTTCTGACGTCACCAACAGTCAGGATGGTCATAGGTGTGAAAAGTGTTAATGTTCTTGCATAAATAAATTAGCCAGTGATGTGGCTGGTGGAATTCTAAAGATGCCTGGCACGTAGACAAGAAATGGCAAAGTGTGGGAACAGAGAGTTAGTCAGGAATGCTTTGTGTTTCTTGGGAAATAACAACAAGCTTCTGTTGAGTGCCACGCCACATTCCAAAATCACAGATATATATTTTTATATAAGAGTGAAACAAATAGGACTCATATAACAGTTGCGAATAACTTTTGAAAGTAGGGCCTAGCTTTACAGCAATACAATTGACAGAAAAATTGTTTGTTTCTCATTTCGTGTCCCGTTAATCAAAATCCACACTTGACACCACAGTGAATTATAAAACAAATAAATCATATAAAGTTTTCACATCTGCAAATTCACAAAACCATAAGCCAGGGTCTGAAGACATGACGCCTTTTGCAAACAACGTGCTACATCCAGAGCATCAGTTTATGGCCAGCTCAGGCATTTCAGGCAAGTAATCTGCTCAGACATCAAATACAAATACGACTGATAAGACAGACCGCAATAACAATATCTACGTGGACTACATAAATAAACAAGACTGGACTGGACAAGGCGGGGCCAAACTGGAGGACATCAAAAGCGGGAGTGACGGCAGTTATCTTTAGTTGGGGTTAATTTTCAATCAGCACCAAAGCAGAAATAGAAAGTCTTGTCAGCATAGTTTTTGGCGAAGGTAGATTGATCAGTGTTGGGCAGCCAGCTGCTGTACAAACAAGAGAGAAAGCAGGATGTTGGCGCAGGAATAGTGTGGCTAGATGAGGAGATACATCAGGTGTCAACTGTTAAAGCTTGATATGCAAAAAAGACGACTATCTTCGAAGGGTGCATGCACTTAAAACAAGAAGCCTACTTTATTTTGCTAGCGTTCTTAATCTAAAAATAAATGCTAAATGCTAAAAATAAAAAATGCTCTAAGAGAACAGCATGGATTAAAAGGGAACTCCTCACTGGCCTTGAAAGAAAACAATTATAGTAAATTGTGTGTCTGCTGGAGGCAAGACAGAATGATACCACAACATTAAATTTTATTACGGGTCTGTCAAAGCACACAGTTTCTGCTGTTTCACCCAGTTTCTGAGGCTGTATGCAGTCACAGCCTCTCCAGAGCAGTTTCAGACTTAATTTAGACTTGCACAAAATGCATGCTTTTATCACCCAGCTTTGGCAGATCACTGTGACCGCACCGCACCATGACACAGTTTGCATTAGTCACAACAGAGCATTCATGTCCTACTATGGTTTTCCAAACACTATTTTCTGAGTGACCTTTACAGTGGCAGCCTGCCCACGTTTGTTTTGATGCACTGACATTACGGCCGACAGACAGATGACACTGAAAGTACGCTCACTTTTAACCCCAGCTGCTTCTTAAAATGTTGCATGCATGCAGCTTACATGTTTCATTACAATGTCATGAGGAGTCACAGGAGAATATACGTCTGCAAACCATCCAATTCATTCATACATTGAAATGTCATTGTAACTTGTGACATTGAGCTTTACTCCTACGGGTGCACATGCATGGACAAGATTAGTTAGCTGACATATGGCACGCTGATGCAAACACGACTCGTCAGGTTCACATTACACCACTAACTAAACTAATATCATGACTACAGTGGAGTAAATTCTCATGATGTGATGCTATGTTGGTTAGCAACGCCAGCTAGCTTGAAGCTAGCTAGCTGAGTTCTCGCATGTTGCTGACATGCTACTCACCCTCCAGCAAACAGATGAACCAAGGTGTCTCTTTGACTCATTATGTATCATATTCGGGAACCGTCCACGGGGCACCGCGCGGGGACAACGGGGGGGCTAACGTGAGGACACGGGAGAGTAACGACCCCAACCTAGCGAGCAAATGATACCCAGTACGGCTGTGTTGTGGTGGAGGTCAGCTGCGTGGAGGAACAAAACGAGGGTATGTAACAGCTAACTTAGCTAGCTCGCGTTAGCTAGCACAGCTAACGGGTTTCCGGTGCTGGAGGTCGATGTTACGGCGAGAAGTTGGCGTCTCCTCCTTGTGAAATGGGGTGATATTTCATCGTAACGTGCATGTCTAACGTCTGGGATAATTCCGATAATGCAGTTGTGGCAACGACAGTGGATGTAGCTCGGCCTCAGTCACGTTGACGTGCCTTGCCCCACTGAGAGTCCTGTGGGTTAGGTCGCAATGTTTATCCGCGAATGGGAAGCCGCAAAACAGAGGCGCTGATTGGCTGAGGCGCCCCGTAGGCCCGCCCCATCACTACTCCTTCACGTGATAACGCTTTTATTTTGAAGGGCAGAGATCATCAGTGAGGCTGTGAAGGGAGTGAGTGAGTGCAGCTGATTTAAGAGACAAAGAGATGGGAAACGTGACAGACTTCTGACTTTGTTTAGGCAGGTTACACTAGAATATGAGTCCTAAATTAGGCATACAGTGCTCACAGTACATTGACCCTAACTACACACTGCATAGTTGTGAAATCAACTTAAATACTGAGTAGCCACATATGTAAATAACTCAGTACTCAGTAGCCCTCTTAACCACTTTAAAGGGATAGTGCACCCAAAAATGAAAATTCAGCCATTATCTACTCACCCATATGCCGAGGGAGGCTCAGGTGAAGTTTTAGAGTCCTCA
>NC_065507.1:6611787-6612657 GCF_006386435.1 Epinephelus moara | reverse complement strand
ACGTTTGAATCTGGGGCGCCGTCAGCCTCCATTAGGTGGAGTTGTGCTGCTACCCCGTCTCCCCTTGGATCTCCGCAAGTGATGTGAGGACTCTAAAACTTCACCTGAGCCTCCCTCGACATATGGGTGAGTAGATAATGGCTGAATTTTCATTTTTGGGTGCACTATCCCTTTAAAACCTTGAACGTCCACATTAACAAAGAGGCAATTGATTTTTATCTCTTTTTTTATGACCTTGGGACAATAATAATAAAAATCCCTGTTTTTTTAACGTTAGTTTATCCACATATATCAATTTGTTACCATGGAATTAGTACTATCACCAGTGCTAGAATTATCTGCATGTATTTGTTCTAGATATTTAGCTACAGTGCTGTGAAAACATCTGGTGAAAAATCATACTAATATATATTTCATCAAGTGTATAATGCAATAACACTAGTCCATACCCATTGAGTGCACAGTTGCCCACGTACAGTTTCACATGGTGTGTGTTTGGGATACAGGTCATAGGAAATTGCAGATTAAATAGTCAACTGAACCCATTAAGAAGAGCAATGTATTCAGACAGAGTTTTTCTGAATTTGATAGTACGATTGCTTTATAGAAAGTACAGTACTACCATTACCAATAGTGGGATAGTTAGTGGGCTAAAACTGTACATTAGTAGTTGAGGTGGCAAGTTGAAAGGCAGATAGTTAAAGTCATTGCCTTATAGAAGCTCAGTTTTAGTAAGTTCTCCAACCAAGAGGGAACTTTAGATATTGGTCCCTAGATTATGTTCACCCAGTTTCATGCAGATCGGACAAACTTCCTAGGAAGAGATCGATTTTAAGTGTTTTTCAAAAAATTCAAAATGGCGGAAAATCT
>NC_065507.1:6458860-6611700 GCF_006386435.1 Epinephelus moara | reverse complement strand
CAGAAGGGCTCCCACGCCCGGGATCGAGCCGGCAACCCTCTTGCTGTGAGGCGAGAGTGCTAACCACCACACCACCATGCCGCCCGAGATATGCCCATTCAAAGTTTGCAATTTCAATCGGTTGCTATAGCGCCCCCCTTTGGCCAATTGATGTAATATTGCTTCATTCGCATCCTCCCATGACCCTCTACCACTGTGCCAAATTTCACATGGATTGTATGGAACCGTATGTACAGTAGGTAACGATTTACCAGAAATTGAATTATATTCACATTGCTGGTTAAACCAACCGCGTTTGTTGCATTAGGCATTTTTTTTTTTGGCCTAAAGCTGCATGATGAATTGTCTTCATCATTTACAGTACAGGTTAACAAAGACCTGTACGCCCAGACGTTCCCACACCCGAAACTAATTTTGTTATCCTAACCTCTAAGTCACCAGATCACACTTACAGCATCATGCAGTAAGTGTCTTCTGTATCTACCGCTTCCTTGTTGTTCCCCAAGCAGAGTTGTGCTACGAGGACACAGCCCATTTGCGGAAATACTATCAAATTTCCATGCGTTCAATGGTCTAGGTGGTACAAATATCTACGCACTAACCTCTCCCATGGAAATATCTTATGTAACACTACTGGACTTGGAAGGAAAAGTTTTTAAAAGAGGGGTCACAGTGTTGCAGCCTGAAAACAGTCCCTACGCATTTTTGACACGCCTGATATGATTACTTTAGACGCTGGGAAAAAATAATGTTGCTACTCACAGACTGACTTGACCTCAATCCATTTTAGTATGTGCCCCAAATGTTTCATACAGAGGCCCTTTGTATTTACTATGGGCGACTGTGTGTGTGTGTGTGTGTGTGTGTTTGTGTGACAGGAAAGGAAAGAGGGAGGTTAACTGAGACTTGAGTCTCAAACGCACACAGAAAATGAGGTTTTTCAATTTGGGTACCAGAATAAAATCCATACGCCACTTAATTTCATAATTACAGATGCAATTTAAGCAGGTCAGATCATGTGCCACAGTTTGTCATGTAATCATATTACTGCCTGACTGTATGACAGGCAAAAAAGACACACGATGTCTGCTAAGGTCAGCGACTCTGACTTGTTTTCTTATGTGCTCTGGTACAATCTGATTCTTTGTTTCATATGAATGCTGCAGTACTGTCAGATCATCTTTATCATACGTCAACATTAATGCACATGACGTGCATTCATCTGTATGAAACAGTCATTAAATGCCAAACTGAGGAGGGAAACCAAAAACAATGACGTGGCAGCTGAAACAGACCTCTGTAGAGGAATACGCATTTTCCTTTTGTGGCATAACATTTACGCTTAGACGAAAAACTGCATATATAGCAGCCTGTCTTTAAATCCAGTATGCAGTGGCTGCAAGGTTCTAAGATATATTTGTGTTTTGCATATTTCTCTGTGCTAAAAATGGCACATTTATTTCAGATTTGAGGCGTAACAGGACCACAGCCACACTAAAGGCTCTGCTAGGCTGCACATGTGTAGAGTGGTGCTTTGAGCTAAATGCTAACATGAGCTCAAAATGAAAATGCTAAGACCCTGATGTTTATAAAATATTATGGCCTACTTCCCATGCTCAGTTTAGCATGTTAGCACACTAAAAGCTCAAAACACAACATGCAGCTGAGGTTGATGGGAATGCCACTAGTCTTACCACTGAGGTTATTACAAGTCATCGAAGGCAGGCATATATGCATGTGCCATTTTTTTATAGCAATGCACCGATAGTTTGTGACATTATACACGGAATCAAAATGTCAACCTCACTGGTGGTGCTACAGGAAAAGTCAGGGGATCACGAAAGTAAGATTCATCATCTGGGCCTCATGTATATCTGTGCAGACTTTCATGGCAATCCATCAAGTAGATGCTGACATATTTTAGTTTCAGTGAAAAATTTTTACTTACTGGTTGTGCTGGAGGAAAGTTAAGGGATCTCTAAACTCTCTAAAGCTTGGCTTGGTTTGGTTTGGTTTGGGCCATCAGCCCAGTGTGGCCGGATTTGTGGTCGTCAGGGGTTGGCTGTGGTCGGCAAGATGTCACTGGCACCTGCTTGAGAGCGGGCGGCCCGGCTTTTGGACCTACTCCTGAGGTCCATTTCCAGCATGGCTTGGCATGGTATGGCTTGTCTAAACTGACAATAGAAACAAAAATCGGCACAGCATGGCTTTACTTAGCGCGGCCAATGATGCCTATGGAAAAAGGGTAATGGACACCAAATTTCATGGCAATCCATCCAGTAGTTGTTGAGACATATCACTAAAAGCCAAAAAGGTTTGTGGCGCTAAAAGAAAAGTCAGGATCATAAAAGTAATTTGGATTCTTCCATGGCAGTGTAACAGTTCTTGAGATATTTTAGTTTAGACAAATATGGTTGACTGACAGACCAACCAACCAACACACATTGCCATCCTGTAGCAACGCTGCTATTGTTGCTTAAGAACCTCTTGGTTCTGAGTGATAATAAGCTTAACCTGGTGTTCCCTGGATAGCGTGCAAACTAATGATGGGCCAATTAAGCCAATATCCTCTGCCCTGAAACCATCCACTGTACAACCATTGCTCTAATGACGCTAATACACAGTAACTGTGATTCTTTCTGTGTGGGGGCTTGTTACTAACCTTATGTAACCAGGCCTGCTCTCACAGCCAGGTTCTTTAATGGGAGATCTTTGAAATGTGGTCTTGAGCACGTGAAACAAGAGAAAAGGTTTGTTGTTGTCTCTCAAAAGCAAACGAGATTCGGCAGTTCAGCCATTTGCAGGGTAGGTTATATTATTCACACCAAGAATGTTGGGAGTGAGGAACTAGTATTTGATGACACAAGTAATTTACTATGTCCATGCTTAGCGTAGTGAATGGATTTGTCGTGTTACTTCTACTAAAATCTTTCAGGTTCCCAAATATCTGTCTGTACACCAGTTACTTGTGAATGCATGACAATAGTTTTCAAGACCTCAAAACCTGGCAGTTTAAACCCAAGTGCAAAATTTACAATACTCAAAAAATGTAGAATTATATGAGGAATGGCAACATGAACTCAGGGAACACATGAGCCGCGGGTGTCTGTTTGTGCGGAGTGTATTTTCAGTCGGCTTGCTTGGTGTTTGTTTTGGCTGTCCAAGCAGAGGCCAACATCTTGGGGGCTTCCATGCAGGTCTGTCTGGAAATAGTCAAATAAAATGTTAGTCTGAACTTTGAGAGCAAACATTCTCTCTGGGACTTTCGGTTGGCCTCTGTGCACAAACAGAATGACAGCTAGAATTAAGCAGCCCAAGAATCACTGCTTGCAAATGCTTAAAGCAAGACTCTAGCGTTATTGAATGTAGAAACATCATCCAACCTTTTATAGATGAAGCTTAAATTCATAAGCAATGCAAGACATTTTTTCTTGATTTAATACATTCGACACTTTTGTTGCTATGTCCTCACTTGGTCCAGTATGACCAGTATGATATGTTGGCTGATGTTAGCAAGCTTTACTATTGAGTCAGTTCAATGATTGCAAGGCTTTTTTCTATTTGTACTACCTTTACAGCACTGAAGGTTTTAGCATATAGCATTATTGTCACTTGTAGCCACAGTTGTAGTGTTGCAGCCGAAGGTATGTACTCTTGCTAAAAGTATTTTTGGTTGCATGCCATTTATTTTGACCATTTGATCAATATGTGGCACCTGCTAACCTCAGTAACATCTCATAGAATTCATAGCCTTGCAAAGTTGTTCGAAACTTAATCTTTCTTTGAATTAAAAATGTATTTTTGATATGCCAGTAGATTCATGTCTATAAGATACTGGAATAAAAATACAAACTGTGTTGGTTTCAAGAAAAACAAACAAACAAAAAAGTGAAAAGTCAGTAACCAACAGTAGGCCACATGTAAACTTGTCAACACAGCTGACAGTGTGCGTGTCCCTTTGAGTCTATCCCCGAGGTTCCTGTCCCCCTCTATATTAGGGAGAGACAGTGAATGTGTATCAGCGTGGCGACCATATTAGGGTGCTCCCTTATAAAGGGAATTGATTTGGGGGAATCCCTGACTGTGAAGTAATCCCTGGCAAGTTCCATGTGTCAGTCACCATATTAGGAGACTAGTTTATACCCTGTATCCAAGGAGCACTGGATATAATGTTAGGCATGTGTGTGTGAATATACTGTATAAATGAACTAATGCATGTTTTGTTAGTATCACTAAGAGGACTCAGTGAATAAATGTGAGGCAGACACCAAGGTATGTTTTCACTTCTCAAAGACCAATAAATCACATATGAGGCACTTTAATTATACGAAATGTGTGAATTTACTGTTATATTTCATTCCAGTGTCTGGCACTGTATGTGGCCTGCATGGTTAGAAATGCTGAGGAAAGAAAAAAAACTTTATACACCATTAATTTCAAAAGGATTTTCTGGAACATGTGGTAGGTCAACACCTCATCAATGATCAACCACTGTTTGAACATCTGGGTTAATGAACTTTGTTGATAAAAAAAAAAAAGCATTTTCTCCTCATACTAAGTGCTTACCATTAGTGTAAGTATTTATGCCAGTTTATTTCCATGTATGCATGTAAAAGTCATTATTCAGTATGTTGTAGTCATGAACTCATGACTTGTTGTGAGTAGGAAAGATTTATGATTTTATGTACACAAGTGAAATCTATGACAAAAATACAAGTTAAACTTTAACCAGTTTCAGGGCACTGGGTTTATGTGTATGACACGTGACAGTGTTGTTGTCGATGATTACAGAGATAACCGTGTTTTGCTCACATTTGCCCTGGCATCCTTACTGTACCCGCCCTGGTCTAGTTTTTATACACTTAGTTCTCTCCTCAGATATTCGACTATACCTTCTTTGGTGGTACAACATACACACTCTAACTACATGAACAGCAAAGAGTCACTGTAGATATTTTGAAACTTAGCTGTGACCTGTGCTGGGCTTCAAAGTGTTAATACAGCAGGCTACAATAAAAAACTGAAACAGAGCCAAGGCAGATGGATCCCTCATAAATAGAATTACCACCCCAGGGTTGTATGCAGCCACGAACCCATCATGTTGCACTTGCAGTTTAGATCCATGTCTGTGAAAACATGGATGCTTCACACACATCTTCCCCCCCCGGCAGCACATAGATCTATACAATCAGCAGTTTCAAGGTGGACACCCAAGATCTGTGTCACTGTTAGGCTGCTATACTAAACCTGGCTTGTGGAACCCCATCAACTAAGGCTGGCAAGCCCATAACTGTGTGTGTCTACGTGTTGCATTAGACATGAGAAATGTACCTAGACTTCCCTAAACTACCTAGATTCACTGCCAGGCCACCACTCTTGCTTCTTGCGAGCAGCTCACTCAGACCAAGAGACTCCATTGGACACCCCTCGGGTACCTTTCTGTCGGACCAGTCGGCCAGCTCGCTTTTCTTCATGGTTGTTCAGAGTGAATGTGTATTTAATTTGTGGTGGTGTGTCAAATGCTCAGTCTCCTTTCGTCTTCAGAATGTCTTGCCTCTGGCGTCTTACTCGTGGCGTGCCCGTTCAGCTCCAAGGCCTCTCCAGTTCTCCCTCCAGGTGCGGCTAAAAGTGGCTAATTAGTCGATATCACCAACCCCCAAGTGTGACATTAGTGCTGACCCTGCCTCCTGCCACCTGTCTTTACCACCAATAACGCCACCATACCAGTCACCTACTCAGTACCAGACAAAATGTCTCCCAGAGTTATTGCGTTGAGTAATGGCCGGAAAAGTGTTTTTGCAGATCATTATGAGGTCACAGTGAAGCTGACCTTTGGCATTTTGGATTGAAAATTTCATCACTTCATCATTTTATCCCATTAGACATTTTTTTGTAAAAATTTGTCACACTGAGTGCATGAATTCTTGAGCCCAAGTGGACGTTTGTGCCAAATTTGAAAGAATTCCCTCAAGGTGTTTCTAAGATACCGGATTCATGAAATGAGACCAATGGGGTCGCAGTTACCTTGACCTTTGACCCATGACCACCAAAAACTAATCAGTTCATGGACATTTGTGCCACATTTAAAGAAATTCCCTCAAGGCGTTCTTGAGATATCTCATTCATGGAAATAGCACGGACAGACAACCCCAAAACACAATGCCTCCCACCACCGCTATCACTGGCACAGTCAAGCAGGCAACCAGGAGGACTTTGAGCAACTTTAGGTGTTGCCAAACAGATAGGACCTGAGCCACACAATGTTCTCTTCACTATGCAGACCTGGAAGTGATCAAATTACACAGACACAGGCACAACTCCAGCTCACCATTCACACAGATAGCAGAAAGAAAACACACAGCAGGAGAGAGAGAAAGGAGGGCAACTTGTAAACAAGGGAGACAGAAAGAGACGAGGCGAGGTTGAATCCCCTGCAGGACAAAGATCTGCATCCAAACATCTGGAATATGGCACCAACAGCCAGAGAGAGAAGTCCCAACCAATATTTTTAGAGGCTTAGAGAGATGCAGTGTTTTTTTGTAAATTTACAGGACAAACATGAACTAGTACTTGGCTTTACAGATTCACTGAGACTGAGACTTTATCGTAATTTTGAAACGGGAAATTATGTGACATCCACTTTTCAAAGCAGAGAAGCAGGTCTCTAATTTAATAATTTGGGAATGATCATCTTTACATGCACATAGAGCGGAGTATCAGCATAGCAGGGAAAATTAATTCCATTACGTAAAGTTTGGCCAAGTGATGAAATTTATGAGAGATGAGTGGAGGTCCGAGAAGAGAGCCCTGAGGTACTCCAGTTTCTATATTTTATTCCTGTCGCTCGCATTGAAAGTCAGGTCAAGCCAAGTCAAGTCAGATTTATTTATAGAGCACATTTACTGACCAAAGTGCAGTTGAATTTTGCAATAAAAATGTGTGGTTATCACAAAATCCCACAGCACACCTGGACTCCATCACGGCACAGCATTTGAGAACAACTGATATAGCCTTTTAAATAGTAGTGGGGTAGTTTAAAGTAGCAGAAGATGCAAATACAAGTATTTTGACAAAGGCCCGAAAACCGTTGTAAATATTTGATGTATTGTTAGTAGAGTAGTCGAAATGTTACTGTCTTCCACCACATCTAGTTCATATTCACTACATAAATTTGCAGCCTGTCAAGGTTAGCATCATTGATCAAAACATCACTTTATGTCCATCAAGCATTAACCTTTTACCACCCACTTCCCTGTTTGTTCATTTATGTATCGACTCTCATCTTTTTGATCACTGTTGTCATTTTAAGACAAGCCTAATTCTCTCCAAAGGTACAATTAATGACATAACAGTCATGCTAGCTGCTGTTTGAGGCAATTAGTACACATGGTGGTGCTTTGAGCTAATTTGTTATATAATCACCTCTGTACGTACACCAAGAGATGAAACTCATGATAATGTGGAAAAGAATCAAGGCAGCTACCAGGCATGCACTCAATGCAGACTATTAGAACTGATGCAAATCTTATGACATTCACACGCACACACATCTGGCTGCCAAGCATGATTGAGATTCTCCAAAAATTCTACCAACACAACCTCAGCATTTGATTGCACTTAAAATTTACTCTATAAAAGACACTTTAGGGATGTCACACAGACATATAACACACCCATACACCTCTTAAAGTTATCAGCTGAAGCCGTCCACATGACAACAAAAATACATACACGCACAGACATGCCATTCCCAATCACCCACACCATCCCTGTCATCCCTGTCCCATGACTGCTATTGGTGCAGAGTGGATTTGAAAGAAAAAGGTCACGTTAAGTGGTTGCACGTTCAGCAGCTCGGCTCATATGACTGCCGTACCTTCAGATATTACTGCAGCAGAGGAGGGAGGAGGCTGTGAATAATGATCCACTGAAGGCCTGTGAGCTTCCTCTCGGATGCCTGATTCAATCATCAATAATCACAGACTGGCCAAGTTTGTTCCGGGACCCTTCTGCAGATGCACGCCACACTGGGGCCAATCAGGGAAAACACAAAGGAAAAACCAAACCACGAGACGGTACTGCAGTTGTAACAGTTATATAAGAAACCGGCTGACTTGTCACCTGCAATAAAAACATGGAGCTCTCGATGCTGTGAGTTGTTTCAGCTCCTAAAAGAGTTTTCTTATCAAGACACATGTTAGTTGAGGTCAAATCAGTTTATTTAAAGAGCACATGTAGGAGACAAAGTGGCAAAATGACATGGATGCAACAAAAATGGCGTTAGAATTTAAGATCGGTGGGAGACAGCTAGCTTGGCTCTGTTTAAAGGTAACAAAATCAGCCAACCAACACCCTTTAAGTTCAATAATTAAAACGACATGTCTCATTTGTTTAATCCATACAATTAAAAAAAATTATAAAATGACAATTTGTTGTTTAGGCCAGGCTAATTTTCTGTCTTAATGCTAAGCTAAGCTAACTGGCTGCTGGCTGTAGCTTTGTATTAAACAGATATGACGGATATGAGAGTGGTATTGCCTCGACCTTTTTCTTGGGGGGAATCAATAAGTGTATTTGCAAAAATGTTAAAACTACTGTCTTAAAGCAGAAAAAAATAAATATTTTTCTGATGACAATGTATCAAATGAAAATGTGTAAACAATGTAAATGTAAATGGAGCCGTTTGAAATGACCCGACAAAGAATTATCGCCCAAATTTGCAGCTCCCCTTGGCTTTAAGGTGCTTTACCACCACATTCTCACTACGACCTCATCACATATCAACGTTTGGTCATGGACATGTCTAGTTATGACGTGCAAGGTACCCTGGGTACGTCAAAATACACTTCCATTTTCAAAGGAAATTTCCTGTTTACATCCAGTCTCTTTCAAAATAAACGCACTACGTTGATACAACAACACAAACTGATAGTTTTTGGAAGTGGTTAAGTTTAGGAAAAAGAACAGAGTTTAGCTTTATAAACTTATGGGACTCAAACACCGCTCTCCTGGGTGAAAGTAGGTGTTTGTTGGACCTATCCACCACTACAACCACTTACCCAACTCTGACTTTCGTTCTTGTCCTGCTGTGTTTCCCCCTGATGCCACAGAGCGTTGTTAAACTGTAACGGCGACTGCCACAAGTCACTGCCTAAGCGTCGGATTTTGACGACTTTGGAGTGAGACAGTGAGTTTCAGCTGCGGCCCACAACTGCACCAAACATCAGATTTTTCTTTTGGATCTGGCCTCTGATAAGGTAACCTGGTCAAACTCTAAAGTTATCGAAATCTGGCGCTTGGGCAGAGACTTGCGGCGTCGGGGAAACATGGGAGCACAAAAACAAAAGTTAAGGCGACGAAAGTCCAAGTGGAGTAAGTGGGTGGGTCGGAGGGATGGTGGTGGGTCCAACAAACACAGACTTTCACCCAGGAAAGCGGTGTTCGCGTCCTGTAAGATTATAAAGCCAAACCCTGTTCTTTCATCCTAAACCCAACCATGTGTGTTAGTTCTTGGAGGAAAAAATGTCAATTAGCAATGTTGTACCGATGCAGTGAAAAAACAGATAAACTAAAAAAGTGCGCTCACTCCCCTGGACTGATTCATCTCGTAATGTGCCTAACTTCAGTGGCTCATAACACATCAGGCAAAAAACTAATCTGCAGATGCTCTGGTTCAAAAATAGACCAAATGTTTTTATGAGCGATGACGAAAGCCAAAATGTGTCTTGCAACAAGCTTTTTGTTTTTAGTCAATTTCCGGAAAACTTGCGGCCCCTACTGGCTGGTTAACAGGAGTGAGGCGTCAGCAGTCAGTGATGGTATAAACAGGTTTTTCCCAACAACTGTAAATCACCACATCCTAGAGAGATCCCTGAGCATGCAGTCATACATGTGAACAGAAAATATTAGGCTAATTGGTCCAGTAGTTCAGGAGATTAGCCTTGGACAGACGGACACACACACACACACACACACACACACACACACACACACACATACAGCCAAACATGTGATCCTCTCTAGGTTTACGCCCTTGCAGAGATAAAGAGAGTAAACTGGACTTACATTGTCCAAATACACGACTCCAAATAAAAGATAATGTCGACTCTTAACTGCTGAATGTGTACATGACCAATGATTTGTGAACAAGTTCACTATATCAGAATCAGAATCAGAAATGTGATGTTATGTCAATAATGTGTTCACAACTTGTTTCTGCACCAGTGTGGCTGAAAACAATAGGTTTGATAGAGACAACCTCAGTGACAGAATACAAAGTAGAGAATAGAAGCAGCTGCTCAGACGAGTTTGTCTGCATGATCCATCAGTCAGTGTCTGGGCTGGCAGCCAATCTGCTCTGCATCAATAACGTTCAGCTAACAAATTGTTCAAATGAGAAGCTTTTTGTCGACCAGGAGGTGATTTACAATAAATCAGCAGAACTGCACAAGAGCTGAATGAAGTTGCTTCTCAGAGTAAAGTACCAAAAGAGTGTGAGAGGGTAAGAAAATGAGGTTTTGAGAGATGAAATGTCAGAATGTAATTATATAAGAGTGTGATTCTTGTCACAGTCAAAATAAAACTCATGCATACCTGATATATAAATTTCTATTGTGAGCTGAAAACAAATAAGAACAAAAACGTCCAGTGATGAACTGAGTGATGTGTAAGTGTTTCCAGCAGCCAACAGATAAAAAATGTTGAAATGTGATTCAACCAGGTGAGCTGACTAAGAATGCATTGTGACACACTGCACAATGCAAAGTGTCACTGCGTTCTCCTGCAAACCCAGCACCATTAGAAGCTTGTTTGTCTCTCAGTCTTTCCGTCACGTCTCAGTGTCTCGCTCTGACTGAGACTGAATGTGAGTAAACTCGCTGCCTCTTTGCTAACCACATGAGCAGACAGTGGTGTGCTGCAGGCAGGATGACACTGATTAGTAGCAACCAGATGGCTGCGCTACTGGACTGTAAAGAGTTGTGTGGAGAGGAGCGAGCTGTTAACTTTGTCCCACACATCTCATTTATAAAAATCATAACTTCAGAGCTGCACATTTGCAAAGCCAAAAGACTGCAAGAGATATTTTTGAATTAAGTTCCATAAAATCATCTAAAACAGTTTATTTAAATAAATCCCAATCATCCTGAAACATTTAAAGCTCCTCACAGGGTTTAAAAATGTCTGACACTGGCGCCCCATGGTGGTCGAGATCCTGTGAGACAGAGCGCAGCACTCCACTGCCTGACAATAAAGGGCTGAGAGCAACACACACACAACCAACACTAGGTTTGTGCTTGGATTGACTCATTTTTCTGCCAACAAAAAATGACTCCATCCAAATGATTTGAAAGATCTTACAATAAAATTTAAGTCAACATAAAGGAGCTTTAAAGCAATATTCAGACCAGAATCTATTTTGAGCATCTCTGTAAACATGAAATGTTGCTCAAACAGCTTTATTTAAATAGAAGTAGCACTAACACCATTCAGTACCATACTTAAATATAAAGACACACACATTATCACACATTATTACCAACAAACACAGACTTTCACCCAGGAAAGCAGTGTTCACGTCCTGTAAGATTATAAAGCCAGATCCTGTTCTTTCGTCCTAAACCCAACCATGTGTGTTAGTTCTTGGAGGAACAAAAAAAAAAGTTGATTAGCAGTGTTGTACTGACGCAGTGCATTTATTTTGAATGAGACTGTAGGTAAACGATAAATTTCCTGTGAAAGTGTATTTTGAAAGAAGACAATGCATGTAACAGGCAGAACTTGACACAGCTGCAAGGCTGCCAGGTGCCAGAGAAGGATCCCCACACCCTGTAAGTGCCCTGGACTGACCCCTGGTTTCCTGTCATTTTGCAAAAGTGGCCCCCAGGCAAAGCAGGTTGAGGATCCCTGCTGTAGTGTGTTCAGATGGTGCTGATTTTAACAAGTGATAAACTATTGGATTGTTTAATTTGGACTTCTGTGTAACGATGCATCATTTTTCATTCAGTCATAACACAGCTGTCAAATCAATGTAGTGGAGTAAAAAGCACAGTATTTACAGCTGAAATGTAGCAAAGTAGAAAGTAAAATAAAATTAGAGTACTTTAATTACAAGTACCCCAGATGTGTTCTGAAGCACAGTACCTGAGTAAATGTACTTAGTCACTTCCACTTTCCTAAAATGACCAAGAAATAAATATATGTATCACAGTATACTGACACACACACACACACACACACACACACACACACACACACACACAGATGGATCTATTTTGTCAGTGAACATAAAACCAATATTCTGGATCCTTTTACTTTTACTAATAAGTGATACTGAAAAAAGGAAATCTGGACTGAAAAATGACAGTTCAGGACAAACATAACTCCAGAGTTTATTTAGAGTAAATTTCATGATACTTAACTTCCTCTCTGATACTTTCTCTTCTTCACTCAGTGCAGGCTCAGCAGGTTATTTTAGCTCATATTGGATCTTTCCTTCAAACACCAATTTGCTTGTTTTTTAAACTTCACATCATGTTTGAAAATATTTGTTTGTGTTGGTGAATATTTCATGTTCATGAGTTCAGGTGGAAGGAAGTGATGTGTAAGAATAATAATGAAACAACAAAACAAAACTGTGTCCTTTTACTTTTGTGTTGTTGGCTGTGTTCACCTCTAGGTCATAAGGTCATGACAATCTCTGAAGGAGAAATTCTGCCCCGTCAGGTATTCATTGGTATTTAAGATGGCCAGGTATTTTATTCAGATTACCTGTCAGCACCAAAGAGCAGATTCAATACGTTTCCTAACAGGCCATGAAAAAGATTTTCCCAGGAGTGCCAATAATGTATAATTACAATCAGTCAGTGGTTAAAGTGTTTATGAATGTCTTTCCCTCCAAACCTGCTGAGTGAATTTGATGCTGCAACGCTGTCACGCTACATTCTCTGTGTTCAGACTGTGATGAGTTCTCAAACATTACAACAAATACAGTTTTTTTATATGTAAATTAGGGGGCGAGTGCTCGATTTTGAAGAGACCTGTGGTTTAATCAGTGATATGCCCATATTTCCTTATTTTATTGGTGATAAGTGTTTTGCAGATGGGATGCATATAAATATATATACTTGCTCCTGACAGCTATGGTACAGAAAACAATGCCAAGCATGGAGTGGCAGTAACATGTACATGACAAGGACAGGGTCAGGTTTTGCTTATAGTCAGAATATGCTTGCAAGCTAAGAACCTTTTTGATGGAGAGAGGACGTATTCACTTCATATGCATATTGAAGACTTTACATGGATAGACAATGAGAAACCATTCTAAAAAAATGAATTAAAAAAATCATGGGCACATTAGGTGTTTTTTTAGGGTCCGGGCAGCTAAGCTGCCAGGACACTATTGTAATCCTAGGTATTCTTCTTCTTCTTCTTCTTTTCTTCTTTCTTCTTCCGAGGAAATCATACTTCCCATGGGTGAAAACTCACCAAACTTTGCACAAAGGTCCAGACTCATGCCAGATATCCTCAGCTGTAAACTCAATCCAATAGTCCTGATGGTGGCGCTACAGCAAGCATCTAAAGTTTAAAACTTTGAAAATTCATAACAAATCAACCATACGTGCTACAACTTCACAACTTTCATCAAACTGTAGCCCCAATACTGAAGAAACTTTTGTACATTTAAACCTATTAAAAATTATGAAGTTCATCACTCCAAACTTGCTACAGAGCATCTTCAGACTGTCCTACACAAACTACGTTTGTCAGATTTTTGATTGATCAAAAATTGAGCCTACAGTGCATCAAAATGTTTGACTGTAAACGGTACTGTAAACATATACATGAAGATTCTTGCTAAATAAAACTTCAGTGTTCATGAAAAAATGACAAAATTCTAGAGTCATGGTAGATGATGTGTGGCAAATTTCAGAATTTTATCTCAAAAACTGAATTTGTGACAGCATTTTGAATTTTGCTCTAATGTGAACAATTGGAGTCAATGTAAAAATGGCAATTTTAAACATCAGTTTTTCACTTATGAAGCAAATCAATCATTGTTACAAACAAATTACCAACATCTCCACGCTGTCTAGATGCAATTTGTGTATTTTCAGATTTTTGTCATAATAACTGAATTTTTTACAGTGGTTTCAAATCTGCCTTTCCATGCACGGATGGCTGCTTTCCTACACAACAGTGAATGGCTTACTCAGTTTGTGAAGCCACTGTTGAGTTGCTACTTGCCAATTAGCTCAGAGCGGTAGATGACCGTCTTAGGCTCCAGAGGTTGCGGATTCGAGCCTCAACTGGTGCAGAATCCACATTGTAATGTAAACATCTTCTTGTGCTCCAGCTTATTGCTTAAAATTGCCTGAGCCTGACTGATCACTGTGCAGCATCTACAAGTCTTTTTTCTGCTAGAAAATCTGCCTTCTCATGCTTGAAAATAAACCAAACTTTGCACAAAGATCCAGTGTCAATACTTCAGTGTGAAACCATCTGAGGCTTCTCACTTTGCACATAGCTCAACTAGTTAAACATCAGTTTTTCACTTATGGAGCAAATCAATCATTGTTACAAACAAATTACCAACATCTACACAGATAGAAATTAGTTCTTAGTCTCAGAGGTTGTGAGTTCAAGCCTCAGCTGATGCAAAAGGCAGATTGTGTTGCTAAATGTCTTCCAATTCTTCTGCTTGTTGCTCAGAATTGCCTAAAAATGCCCGGACCCGACCCATCGCTGCACAGCAGCTATAATTTTATTTGATATTTCCTTCCTAATTGAAGCATTGTTTATAATTTTATCAGAATCAGAAATACTTTAATGATCCCCGAGGGGAAACTGATTCATTACAGTTGCCCCGATGTTAAATGGAGAATTATAAAAAGTAAGAATAAGAATAAGAAATAAAGGTATGTAAATATAAAGCAATAAAATAAAATGAAATAAAACAAAGATGAAAATATGCATTAAAAATAAAAATAAAATGCGCATTATTCTACAGTGTTTAACGCCAGTACTTAACATATCAAAAATAAAATATATATCATCACTGTGCTGAGGCTGTAAGTGTGAAAATTTAACTACAATATATACATCAATAAAATAAAAGAACAGAGTAAGAGTAAACATAAGAAACATGTACAGTTATGTGCATTGTATGTTGAATAAATATATACAATCAAGAGGTACTGGTGAGTATAAAGTCGTATACTGAAGAATATTGCACTGTTGAATTATTGCACCAAATAGATAATTACTAATTATAAATACAGTAGGTAAATAAAGTCCAAATGCCAAGTGTCTATTGGCTCAGAGCGTCTGACACTCTGAGGGAGGAACTGTACAGGTTGATGGCTACAGGCAGGAATCCTGTGGCGCTCTGTGGTGCATCTTGGGGGAATGAGTCTAACACTGAATGTGCTCCTGTGTTTGACCAATACATCATGGAGTGGGTGGGAGAGATGACACGAATCTTAGACACTGCCACCAGAGAGCCCAGCTTCACCCTCATGATGTTAATTGGCCTTTTGAGTCAAAGGACTGCGATAATACTTGGGAAATTAAACAACTGTATTGCTCCTCAGATGTTACTTGATGTTACCAGATTTGATTTACCTGCCAGGGTCTCCTATTACAGAGGGATTGGCAAGATGTTCCTGAGCTGCACGTTTCTTCCTCTCCATCAGCCATCTTGGTTTTGACAGCTTGGTGTTGCACTGACGGCACCTGGCCAGTGGGTGGCAGTATATGACATGAAGCACTAGGGTCCACTGTAGTGACTTAAATGCAACAACAGCATCAAACCCTGCATATACATTTGCACTCATTTTTCACTTTATAGTCAGACAAATCTCTAACTTTGAGTTTGTTTATGAATAATTTCAGCTCAGTTTATAATTCTTATAGCTTTCTTATGTAGCATGAGATTCGAATTTGTGATTGTTTTGTATGTATTTACTAAAACCAAATGAATTTGTTTTCGTGAAATACTGCAGTGGACTTTGGCATTTTTGTCTTTACATGATCTATGTGGTTTAAAGCACAGTTTATGATACTTGACAATTCCCAAAATGTATTTTCATAGACTTTGTCTATTTCATCAGTCATGATTTGTACAGGATTATTGATTTGTTGATATCCAAATATTGTACATTTAGTTTTATTTAAATTTCATGACAAATTTTAATATCAAAACATGGTTTTAAAGTTTTCACTAGTGTTTCCACTGGTCCTCAGAAGCTGCTTATAATCTTTTGTTGAACAAAATTAATTTGAATAATCTGCAAACAATCCAAGCTTTGGCAAACTGATCAAATCAAATAAAACTACATTCACAAAAATGTCACTATAACACAGTCTATTTGTTTTCGTGTGCAGTCAAAAGCATTTGAACACCACATCTAACACCTCCAGCGATCAGGCCTTGGAGGCAACATGTGCACTGCCGTCATCAGTCCTGCAGATGGCGCAGTGTGGTCGGGTTTCAGCAGAGCTGTCCGTCCACAGACCAGCATCAGAGACTCGCGTTTCCACAACCGTCAAGTTAGTAAGAGAAAGTTCAGGTGGCACCGGAAAACAATACACTTTGCTTTCAAAATAAAAGCACATTCAGTCAAGTCTAATGCGCCTTTGTTCTCAACACAAAACCTGGAATATTCCTACACCTGAGAATCACCTGCAGCTGGCTCATGGTGGTGGCCATGGTTGCCATATTAATAATAAATGTTATTATTATAAGTCAGTAACAATCTATAACAAAATATGTCATAAAATACATGCTTATTCTACATAAACTATAAATAACCTAAAAAAAATTTCAATAAAATGAATACTCACTAATTTTCTTTGGTATTTTTGTCACATACGCATGTGCGATTATTATTTCGGGGTAATATTTAGGGCCTATGTTGGTGTTAGTGTCAAGACTACATCATGTGAGGAGATGATAAGAGTACACCTGCATCAATAGTAACTGTATGCACTGGGGCCCCTCATAATAGCGTGCACAGGGGCCCCTTGTAGCAACGCCACTGCTACACTTTATTTTTTTATTATTATAATTATAAAACTATTGAAAAGATAGTGTTTGGAAATATCACACACTAATCCAGTATGTACAACACAAAACGTAGCAGTATATTATTTTAAAAGTCCTCACCGGAAGTGTCTCTGTGTGTCGCGTGCACCTTGACGCCGGTCCCCGCCGCTGTGTCGGCAGTCGGGCGTACCGGAGAAACCGGAGCGCTGGATTCAAGTGTTTAACCCGGTCGTGTGACACTGAGCCGCTCGGTTCCTGCAGGTAGGAAACATGTAACACACACTACACTGCCAGTACAGGTACACACATGTAATGTTTGTGTCACCGTCTCCTGCAGCGAGTTCTCAGGAGTGTTAATTTAATTTCTTGTTTCGGTTGCTCGGTCGGTGAGGAGCGACACAAAGCCATACATCAACACCGGAATATGTCTCCGGTCCCACAGAAGCAACAAGTACCGTTACCGAGGAATAAAGTTAGGAGAAGTCAACTATAACATACATGACAGCAGCAGTAGCTCCATTTACAGTGTTCCTCATGAGCCAGTCAGTCGCATTGTGTCGCTACCGTGCGAGATTAATGGATGTAAGTAGCAAGCTAACTGTTAGCAACTAGTTATCTGGCTGTAGTAACAATACACCTTTAGTTACCAACGTTACGCGCAGAACTCCATTCAAGAAACGGTCACCTGAAAGAAATTCAGTTTTACGTTACTTATGGATGAAATAATGTGTCAGTTAAAGGTGTTTGGCATTTGTTATAGTCCACTTTTGATTTCGGCGTTGAAACAATACAGAAATTAGCGTGCTGTTAAATGAAAATGAGACCTGGCAGCGCTCCTTCACTGTAAATGTCGACAGCAAATAATGCGTCATTCGTGGATTGAAGTTGGTATTTAATTTCAGTGAGTGCCTTTTGGTGGGTTATATGTAAGCCGAACCAACCAGCTGGTCCCTTATTTTTAAAATATGTATGTGATAATTAAACTGATTGACATATTTGAGCTGATGAGCAACACAGTAATAAAGGGCTGGAATTTTGACTGGAGTTTGGTGTGACACGTCCTGAAGCCACAGGTTAGTGTGCGCAGGCGGTGAAATGGGTCAGGAAGGAGCATATTTGTTGGTCTAATCCTGCCTGGAGCATCGTTTTACAGTACCTCGGTTAGACTCCAGACTGGAGTATATTTAGGCCGCCTAATGGTAGGGTTTATTGTGTAGGGCTGCATTTACTGCAGATTTAGTTTTTCCACCCCCATGCCTCTCTCTGCTTGGTTTGCAACCCTGTGCTCTTGCACGGACTGGGCTATTCATGGGCATGTTTAACTGCTGGGTGCATGGTGGACAATGGTGCAAGATATCACAGTGCTGTATTACAGTAATAACAATATAATAATTTTTATTTATAAAGCACTTTTCAAAGTTACAAAGTGCTTTACATGTCAATAATTAAAACAGACAAGACATGAAAACAACAGCTTTTAAAAGAACTGATAAAACACTTTGGTATATAAAAACTGAGGAAATAAAAGACTAAATTAACTTAAAACACAAGTAAAATCAGGAAAGGCTCTACGATAAAAGTATGTTTTGAGAAGGGACATAAAAGAGATCACTGACTCGGCTGACCTGATTTCCTCGGGGCCCTGACAGCAAACGCTTTGTCCCCTTTAGTTTTCAGTCGGACCTCTGGAACAGACAAAAGACCTCAACATACGTCCTGGCGTGTACGGCACTAAGAGGTCAGCGATATAGCTGGGAGAGAGACCATGACGAGCCTTAAAAGTCATCAGTAATATCTTAAATCTGTTCTAAAACATACTGTGAGTCAGCGTAAAGACGCTGAAACTTGGTTCTGGCTCTGGTTGTACATGTGTGACATTGGAAACCTTGTTTTCAGTCATCATGATAATCATCGTGGTTATTTAGCTTCTAACCAGTCACTTAATGACTTGGCTTGTCCATTATAACAAAATCCCTTTTATCCGCCCACTGTACTACATCTTGCATGCATACATCAGATTTTCTTATTTCCGTGAATAGCTGGTCAAACAGACGACCTGCACACCAATGTAACTGGACTAGAAAGCCACAAAAGGGTCCACAGGCTGAGATCCATGCCAAAATAGTCAGTTTATTGAAGCTGTCTGTGCACAAAAAGGGTGCTCAGAGTGCAAAAAAGATAGAGTGAATGAAAACAGCAGCAGAGTTTCAGTCCTTGACTATCATCAGTGCAAACAGATGAGGTGACATTCCTTGGTGATGCCGACTGTCTTTTTGAGTCACCATTTTGCACAAACCTTGAAGAGTTAATCTGTCACTGACGACGCAAACATACAGTGTTTTCTGCAGATTGTGCCCTCTAAGTTTGTGCAACACAGCACTTAACGTTTAAGGTTTTCAATAAGATTGTTGCAAAAAAGCGTTGCTGCATTTTGCACTTGTTTTGGGACATGATGGAAATGACTAAATGATGTCAGCCTGAAGTAGCCAGGTCACACTGAAGATGGCAGACCAGAGGTAATTTGCATTAATGGCTGTGCTAATGCAGTGAATGTCAGATATTGATGATGGCTAGAAATATGAAGAGCATCTGAAGGAGGCTTTTTTTTTTCAGGTTAAAGGCATGTTTTAGTTTCTCCAGAAGAGGGAAGGACGTGAGGAGAAATTTCATTGCTGACTTTTTTGGATAGTTGAGTCATTGTTTCAGCAATTTTTCAGGCAGAAATCTCAAACATTTGCTGCTTTTCGTCTTCATTTCATAATAGTAAATGAAAAGCCTTTTGGTTTTGCACTGTTGGCTCAACAAAAAAAGAAATTTGAAGACGAGACTTTGGCCTCTGGGACATTGTGATGAGCAATTTTCACATTTTTTGACATTTTATAGACTAAATGATTGATCGATCATTCAAATTAAATGCAGATCGATGCCCTAAAAACAACAGGAAGTTAGTTATTTAGTTAGTTATTTTAGTTCGGGTGCAGATTTTGCCCACTCATCAATGCTCAGCCGACACATGAGGCAATTAAGGTAACCAGTTGCAACAATATGCATTAAAAATTGCTCTGCCTTTTCTCTCATGACTCAGTCAAATCTGAACACACAGATATTATACACATATTTTTAGAGTCAGTGTGACTTAACACCTCCTGGTGATTTCATTATCTCTGAATACATTTTCATAAACCCTATTAGAAATGATAGAAAGGAGGTGTTTCTAATGACTCCAGAACTTGCCTGAGAGTCATGATGTTTTCCTCAGCATCAAAGTAATCCAGTGATAGTTCTTCGTACATCCATGGGTATTTGGCGTACTTTAAGTGGTGCCCGTTTGGCAAAATTTGAATAAACATTGACTAAAAAGTGAGCCTCCGGTTTTAGCCGATAGCATACGTCTGTGATTTGAGGGGTGAGTGGGACACAGTTGTCTCAAGTTTGTCTGAGGGAGTCCGACAGTGTCACATGTTGAAAACCTCTGTGTTATAGCAAGAAAACAGCCCTGAGATTTTCACTGTCTAATGGTATGAAATTGACAAAACTAAAGTTGTTACCACACTATATACATTCTCATCCGCTCACTCCTTGTGTCCAGACTGCAGGGATGGGCCGTGGAATGGATGGCTGACGGAAAAGGACGAGGACCAATCACATGATAAGATGCTGGCCCGTAACCGCTTCCTCCTCCTGGTGGCGGTGGGCGGAGCCGCACTGGCCATCATCAGTCTGAGCCTCCAGTTCTGTAAGTGCGCCGTGATGTTTGTGATCCACTTGACTGCTTCACATATTCACTCTGTCTCTAACGCCCTGGCCCAGTATTCAAATTTTAATGTGAAAGACAGCGCTGTGTTCAACAGTTCTTGTGTTTGCATGTGTGTTTGTGTTCATACATGCATATCCTTTCATTGCGTTCCCATTCAACAGACCCCATTCATACCAAGACAAAGCACAATCCCCTATAGGGTTCCTATAAATATCCAGCTCCAGCAGCGGGCCTCTGGATATTCTGAAACCCTCGGAGAGACTGTGGCAACACACATCAGCTGTGGAATGCCTAGGTGTATATACGATTGTGTCTTTGTTCAGCATCTCCTGTAGGTATTGTCTAGACGGTGTATCCCTACCAGCCGCAGTGAATGCAAGGAAACCACCGCTCAGCAAGAGGAGACGCTCTCTGTTGCACTGGAAATGATTTGCAAGCCTCGCAGGCTTGATTGGAAAAACAGCGGGTGATGAGGCAGGCGGGGTGCACAGCACAAATGGAAATTTGTATTTTCATGTAAAATGCGAAAGATTAAGCTACTTTGTGCTCGTTTCCTAAAAACCCCAACGCAGTGGAAGCGTTTGTGGTGATAGTAAGTCTTTGTCTGGACAAGCATATAGGATTAGAGTCGCATAAATCATGCTCTCTCTCACACACACGGGATTACAGTGGAATTCAGTGCGACAGAGCTGGTATTTTGGACTGCATGTTTGCCAAATTTTCATGAGCTGTCCTTCATCAGCTTTTTTTTACGACACTGTCCCCTTGTTTCAAATCAAACTGGGATGCTGAAAGCGTTCACTTCTTCATCATCTCTCCTCTGCTGTTGCTTTAAATGCCCTGCAACATTAGAGGTGTATATAAAAAAAACAGCAAGAGCAAGTACGCTCTCACAAATACTTGTCCAGTGTTTGAACTTTGCGACCCCAAATACACACATGCCTCCCCAGCCGCCGCTCCCTTCCGCCTCCTCCACGAGATAATAATGTGTACTTGACCGCCTAAGAGGAGGTTGCTGTGTAAGTTATTATTAATGCCTCGCTATCAAACCCACTCTCATCTCCTGCCCTGTAATCTTCTCCTTTTGTAAAACTCTCGGAGGCAGATAAAGACGCCGCGATGAGAGAACTGGGAGTGTGTAGGTATTTGCATACATGCCCGTCTTTGAGAGTTGATACTGTCTTCTGTTTTTTATCTTCACAGTGGAAATGGAATTGATTAGTAGGGGTGTAAATCACTAGTTTCACCATGATGATGGACAATGATTAGATATTTGGCGATATCACAAAGTCTGCCATTTTGATTTGATTCAGCTCAGGGGCCTGTGGTCAATATGAGACGATGTCATCTGTGCATTTAACACAATCAGTTACAGAAAAAGTTGCCAACCATTTCTTTTTTACTTTCACTCTAACCCAAACTAGGGCTGTGCCATATCATCTCGTTCATGACAATACCCGTATAATTTTAATATGATATGAAATGTTCATATCCTGATACTCGCGATATTTCAGTTTCTTGACATATTGATGTCATGCTGTCACCCACAGCAACAGTAAGCATGGCTGAAAGCAAATTATTACTGACTCCGCAGTGGTTCCAAAAAGAGGAGCAGCTTCAGTAGTGTGGAATAAACTGTGGCGTCCTGAATGTTTTATGAACAGCCCCGGACCTCTCAGACTCTTTTAGTGACTTACTGCTCAGAAGGAACTTATTCAGCGGCTCCTCTGGCAGCAGCACAGTGTCATTTTGTCGATTTTGTCATAAACCTTTGGTAATGTAAACCTACGTGATGCTCACAGCACGACAGAAAACATATATGTGATATAGTTGTGGTATCATAACAGCCTGCCAGGTTACAGCGTGATGATTACAGGAGAAATGGCAGAGCATAAAAGTCCAGGTGGAAAAAAACAACTCAGTCATTTAGGATTTTACTAAAAGAAGGAAATCACCTGTTGATTTATATATATATATATACATATCCCAGGGGATATTTACTGTATTTGGGAGCTGTTTAAATGTGTAATTTTTGGTAGATTTTTTTTGGCTGAACTATTAATATTGTATACAGAATCTGAATCTCACTCTGAGTTACTGTTGTTCACAAACTAAAGAAATGAGAGATCATTTTAGTTATTTCTGAATATTTGGAGGCAAACTGTAAAACTGTATCACTTATTTTGCTGCAGTTCTGTTTTCTTAAATTTATAATACATTTTTTAAATAATTTGTAATATCGTCAAGAATAGCATTATTGCAAAAATACCCTGAAATTATTATTTAATTTAACTTAATTATTATTATTGGCCATATCGCCCACCCCTAACCCTTTCACTGTCAAGATTCATAGACAGAAAATGTTTTTTTCTAGTCACCCATTTTCATCTTAAGCACTTTTACATTGCTGAAATTAGCCTAGTGGCTAGCAGACTTTTCCTCCACAGCTTGACAGATGTATTTATACTCTCTTACTGATCATTGGCAGAAGAGCACAGTTGAATTTAGTGGAGTGAGATGCCCGGCTAGGCAGGTGAGCCAAGCTTCCTGAGTATTTTATCTCATAACGGCATTGTTTAAACACAACGTGCTTTGTCTGTTGACCTGTATTTTCTTTGTATTTCTTCCAAAATATTTACAGTAAATAACATTAGCGTCACTGTCTTGGTTGCTGGGCGTTATCTGTCGGGTCACTGCTGTTTGACAGTGACACAGAATTTCAAAATAAAGGCTTAAAGATGATGATGTGAACCAATGTTTTCACTTTGCTTTGATGATATTTTATCACTGATTGCTAAATTGACACATGGATAAAGATTGATGGATAGTTACACCCCGTCTGATGAGGTGTTTCGTTTTAAGTAAGGGACATTATTTGTTGTGGGACGGTTCTTTTTCAAAACTGCCTCGCTTTAGTTCTGCTGAAGAAAAGCTGTTGTCATCATTTATTCATCACGCACACTGTAGAGAAGGATTTTGAGCCATTATCCAGGAGAAGCATGGGAAGAAAGCATATGGGATTTCTCCTCATGTTTAATAGATGGTCAGCTTCTGTTTTTGTTCCACGTTTCTGTTCAGTTTTTTAAATCCTTGTCTGTAGTCTGTCTCTGCAGTATCTTCTGTCTCCAACCCCCCTCCCCTTGCTTTTTAGAAAAGCCCATTCATGTATTTATTATTGTTTGTTGACCATTACCATGAGAGACTGAGTGACGGATGGTGATCGATGGTGGAGTAAATGCCTCTCTCTGGCTCCAGGCTACCTCAAATAAAAACTGGGATGGCTGCGAACACGGCAGCAAAGGGCGCAGTCGCCACACTGATTGACACACGGGGGACTCCCTGAGGAAAGTGACGACATAGCTCAGAGACACTCCAGAGAGGCCAACTGCAGGAAGGGGAATCAAAGTGGCTGAAACACAGAGAAAGGAGACTATTTTGAGATGTTAGCAGCCGTAGTAGTGAGAGGAAAGGTGAAGCAGAGCTTGATGGGAGTTAAGTGCTCCAGGAGTGCTGGTAGATTCACAGGGAGAGGGGAATGTCATGGGAGGATATAAAAGGAGAAATAAAAAGGCAGGTTGCCTGTGAGCGATGAGAGAGGTTTAAGCACAGTGATAAAAAGAGCTGGAATAAAATAAATGCTTGTTTTAAGGGAAAAGAGAGACAAAAGTTGTGCACTTAAGGCCCACACATACTTCCAACGAAACGCCGTCCAGACAGTTTGAGAGCGGTGAAAATGTCTCATCGCCAATTTTGTAACTTTTCCAAAACAACAATCCACTAACAAATGTCGTGAAGTGTTAAATAGGCAGAGCTCCAAGCACTTTGCAAATTCTTTCCTCCACATTCCTCACATTCTTACTTTCTAGTGTCGGCACTCACCGTTGGAACAGACTGATTGCCCCTGTGCTTTCAGAGAAGGGAGGGGAGTGCAGCTGGAAGCTGGATACACTTCTGTACAAAAGGCCGACCTTAATTTTGCTCTTAGATTATTTTAAACTTTAACTTTTAGCCACCCTATCCCAAGGCTAACTCAGGGCAGAGAGCTGTACTTCTATGGTAAATATCAGTGATGCCTGCTGACTAGTGTGGGTGTGACTCTACACAGAGGTCACGGTCTAGTTCATATCCTGGTTCAGGACTCATGGTTTGGAGTGTGTTCAGTACAGCAAAAAAACAACCAAACAAATGTGTAAGGATCTGTTTCTTTTCATTTTTTTTTAACAGACAATAGCACAAATGTCAAAGACGGACAGAATCCTCTTTGTCCATTTTGGTAAACTGTTTTCATTATAAAAATAAAGAACATTTTAAACACTTCTGTATTACACTGTGTCAACACTGTATGGACACTTACGATGAACATACAATAGACCAGTCTACAGTGAAATACCTCGTCAACTATCAGGCTAGCTGCTGTGAAATTTAAGACTCTGGCAGTTGCCTGTTGTGCTGTGAACAGCTCAGGCTCATCCTACATCCAGGACACAGGGGCATCTCAAGAATTATTCGTGGAATGGTGAAAGGGTCGCAGAAATATACGTATTTTTCCATGAATCCATTTTCATCCGCTTATCCGAGGCTGGGTCGCAGGGGCAGCAGGCAGACACTTTCCAACTCCTCTTGGGTGACCCCAAGGTGTTCCCAGGCCAGATGAGATACGTAATCCCTCCAGTGTGTTCTGGGTCTGCCCCAGGGCCTCCTACCAGTGGGGCGTGCCCGAAAAACCTGTAGCAGGAGGCACCCAGGAGGATCCTGATCAGACGCCAGAACCACCTCAACTGACCCCTTTCGACACTAAGGAGCAGCGGCTCTGCTCTGAGCTCCCTCTGGATGTCCGAGTTCCTCAACCTATTTCTAAGGCTGAGCCCAGCCACCCCATGGAGGAAACTCATTTCGGCCTCTTGTATCTGTGATCTCATTCTTTCGGTCATTACCCAGAGCTTATGACCATAGGTGAGGGTTGGGACGTAGATGGAGCAGTAAATCGAAAGCTTTGCCACCAAACCGCCGATCCATCTCATGCTCCATTCTACCCTCTCATGTGAGCAAGACCCCGAGATACTTGAACTCCCTCACTTGAGGCAGTCCACCTGTTTTGGGCAGAGAACCATGGCCTCAGATTTGCAGGTGCTGACTCTTATCCCGTCCGCTTCACACTCGGCTGCACACCACCTCAGTGCATGCTGGAGGTCACGATGTGAAGCCAACAGTACCACATCATCTGCAAAAAGCAGAGATGCAATTCTTAGGTTCCCAAACTGGATATATACCTGCACATTTAATTAATATAAATATTTGCTTGGAAAAGCCTTCAAATAAATTCATTGTAACTTTGAAGATAGTGTGCTGGAGGACCGTCTTTATTACATGATACTCAAGAAGAAACACAGGTGCTCTTAAAGAGAAGGGTCAGCACATAGGAAGAAAAAAATTAACTTCAGGCACCCGTGTGGAGCAGGAACAGATGCATTTGTCATTGTAGGCATGTAGTAAAGCTGCTGATGTGAGCACTTTTTAGTAAAGCTTCACAGAGCGGCCATTTTGGCTTTAGACTCTTGGTCTTGTTTCCTCTTTTTCTGTGCCAACTACACCAAACTACTGACGTGAAAGGGAAGTTGCACTCACATTCATGTCTACTGGCAATTTAGAGTTCCTACTTCACCTAATAAGCATTTTCTACTCTGTAGGAGGAAACGGAAACATGTAGAGGAAACCCACAGAGATATGGTGAGAACACACAGGAAGAACCGCCACACAGGAGGGCTGGGGCTTATCTGTGCAGTGACGATGCACCACTGTGCACTTTAAATACAGACTAAAATTAAAATTAAATATCAGATCACACTCAGTATGATAAGATAGTCTGTTCTATAAGATTCAGAACAGCATGTGGGCAATCAGGGGTCTTATCAGTACACTCCCAGCTCTCTCTATGTTGCCTAGCATTAGTGCTTAATTAAATGTGCTGAGGAGAATGTTAATCTGTGCTCGGATACGGTTTGTATCCCTGCGGATTGTTTATAACGCCACATAGCGCTCCCCTCTCCAGTTGTGAATAGTTTTTGATTTTGATTAGTTCCCCGTGAGCAAGAGCCAATACACGTGATTCTTGTTGAACTTTAATTATGTCTCCGCTCTGACTTTATACGAGGCTTGTGTGCCCAGGTGATGAGTGCACGTGACAGAAAATGTGATGTGTAAAATCTGCCATCAGAATTAGAAGGTCTGTTATGATGGACAGCTGCAGGCTGCCATGTCCATCCACAAACACAGTACTTAGACTCCACCAGATAGGAGGAGACACTCCTTAAATTAAGGTCAAACCACATTCTGTGAACACCTGTTTATTTAGGATGTGATGATGATTTGGCTCCAGTGCGCCAGGGTAGACATTAAGCTACCGAGCTGTCATCAAAATGGTCACTGCTGTCGCCGCACACGTTCTCCTCTTCCTTGTCGGTGGTGAGTTTATTTAGTATGTTCAAATAGAAAATCAACATGTTTTTATTGAAGACTTTACTGCTCAGCATCTGGAACATCTTTACACGGATTTCACCGCTTATTTAACTTGCCGTGTTGCTCTAGGTGTAGTCTCCAGTGTCAAACAAGAAGCAGAATTTACAGGGTGTCTTAAAATGTCTTAAATAGAGTTTTCTTAGTATACGGCCTTAAAAAGTATTAAATTGTCTCAAATTCAAATTCCATGGGTCTCAAATGTTTTCGGTCACGTTATAGCGAAAATATCTCCAGCCTGACTGTTTACAATCATCTTGTTTCCATTGTCTGTACCGAGGGTACGTACAGAGTTTGGCAAGCGAGCCTTTATGTCTGCAGCTCCTTATATGTGGAATCTTCTGCAGAAGGACTTAAAATTGCTCTCATTGGTTCCTCTCAGCCGTTTCAAAGCACTGTTGCAGGATTTTTGTACACAGTCTCTTATATGTCAATGTCACAGTGTGTCTGAGCCGGTCTTTGTAGTCATGTGTAGTTGCTGTTTTTGCGTTTTCATGGTTCACTTCTAGTTTATGTTAACATACTTTTAGGCTTTTCCTTGTAGTGGTTTTGTTTTATATTTTTATTCTGTATATTTCGATTTTTAATCTCAAGAGGTGGTATAAAAAAGGTCTTAGAATCTTAAATTTAACTTATATATATATATATATATATATATATATATATATATATATATATATACATTAAACTCTATTAGGAGGTGTGCCGTGTTAAAATAAAGTAAAACCTATATGACTGGACCATGTGGGAATTTAATTCGAAGGGACAGACACAGGAAGTGGCCACGCTCCGCAGTCAGACTGGAGTCAGGCTACAAACCAATCACAGCCGACAGATATCTTTTCCTTCTTCAGTAAATATTCAGTCTGATAAATACGGAAAAGTTGATCATGTTAGTGCAGGGCTACCCATCTGTCCCGTGGATGATAGGCCTACACACTTATAAACAGCTCTTGGAAGAAGATCAGCTCTGCACTCAGGATTTCAGGTAAACAACGCAACTTGTCGCCATGCTCTTAAAACTGGTACCAAAAAGGCTCAAGAGTACCACCCAGCCATTTCCAGGTGCAACGTGCAACGTGTCCGGCCCCTAATTTCCAGGGCTGGTACCTGCGGTTATTCCACAGGCTAGTTAATAACATGTCGGGCAGGAAATCCAAAGTGTGGGATCATTTTGAGAAGGTGAAGGACGAACCCAAGGTGATATGTAAACTCATCTTCATTGGTCGACTACAAACATGACGTATCATCTGAAACATGGAAGTAGCTACATGCCCATTAGCCCACAGCGTCATTAACAGGCGGCTCGCTCAGTGTGTGACGTGCACTTGTAGATAAAATATAGGCCTATATTAATGAAGGTTCATTAGTACGGTTTTGTATTTCTCTGTAATGTAGCACAGTGTTAACAATGTTACTGATACTATTCTTTCTCACACCTTCAACTCAAACCACCAAAATATATCATTTAATAATGAAATTAATATCGTAAACATGCGGGCGACTAGTCGACTAATGGCCCTAAATGACGACTATTGGTCGACTAGGAAAATTCTTAGTCGGGGGCATTTTGATGGACAACTGGAGGCTGCCGTGTCCGTCCACATACACAGTACTTAGTTTGTGTCAGTATTTGTCACAACCTCTCCACTTGGTTTTGGTCATTACCGTCATGCTACCAGCACAAAACCCTTCAGAGTCAGGCCAGACCACATCCCGTAAATAACAGTTTATCGCCTTATCGCTGTGGTGCTTGCAGGTAGATGTCAAGCTGTGTGTGTGTGTGTGCATAATGATCGGTTCCACAACATGCTGGTGGAGGACTTAACAGGGTGTACTATGTTTAGCTCTGGAGTTGTGAGCTAGGATTCATGCATGTTTGTGTATCTGTGTGTGTAAGTGGAGTGTTACACTATTAGAATTCAAGATAACTGATATACAAGTATCAAACTGAGCTCCCAGCTTTGTTGAAATCCCTCTCAGGCAGCCTCCTTTTATGTTTTTAAGATCTCATGTAGGTGGATACAAAGTTGGAAACACATTTTAAGTCCTAAATGCTTATTACACTGGCCACATTTAGTGTGGGTGCATGGATTTGTCATGTCCTGTTTGGGCTGCAGCGAGCTGTGTGTCATTTGCTGTGTGTGCACTCAGTAGTGTCTGGCAGCGAGTTACAAAAGCTCCATTGTGTAGGTGACTGCGGCTGAGTTGGCCTCCAACAGTTTGGTTAGTCCAGGCAGGCGTGTGTGTGTGTGTGAGTGTGTATGTGGATGGGTAGCTGGGGGTGGAGGGTGGCAGTGTATGGGGCACACAGTGTAGAGGGGGACAGGTTGTGGTAATGAATGAGCTCCAGTGTGCGTGGCTGGACCTCAAGCTACCGAGCAGTCGTCAAAATGGTCTCCGCTTTCGCCGCACACCTTCTCCTCTTCCTCGTCAGTGGTGAGTTTATGCTGACATCTTCATGTAGAATATCAACACTGTTTTAATGTAGACCTTTCTACTACCTATTTGGAAATAGAGACGATATTCACATGGAGTTCACCACTTATTTAACTTAAAAATATCTTGTCGTGCTGTTCTGGGTAAACTTCAGCAGAATTTGTCTTTGTCTAACTTTTATTATGTCTTTGCTCTGACTTAATACTAGGCGTTTGTACCTTGCTGATAAGTTTCCCAGTGCTGCTGATGAAGTTTGCTCCTTAATCACTGTAACTATTAACTAACAGCCATGATTGAGATCACATTGTCCAGTATTTACCTTCTTCTGTTACAAGATAGTCAGAATAAAACGCCTGTTTGGCATCTTCTTGTTACCTTTTCAGCAACTTGTGCTTCAATAGTGTCAGCTGTTCAGATGAAGTGATGCAATAATGTCTTGCTGTTGAGGAGAAAGAAGTGATAAATGGCTGCAGAAGTAAAAGTCTGCTTCCTGTAGATAAAGGACGCCTGGCTCCATGAGACAGCTGCTTTACAGGTTATACTGAACATTTTGTCTCATCTTAATTTAGTCCTTTAAATGCATGTGAATCTCAGTTTTATTTTCTAAAGCAATATGGTACATTTTCTTGAACAATTTGCATTTTATTGAGGTTTTGTGTAAGCATTAGCAATGCTTGATTTTATAGTGATGCAATCACAGTTTTGGGGCTGCAACAAAATATTTCAGCAGGTACTATTCTCTTGATATTTCTTTTGTTAACTTATTAATTGTTTGGTCAATAGTGAAAAATGGCTCTCACATTTCCACAAGGTGACATATTCATATTGTCCCACCAACGGTCCAAAACCCAAAGATATGAAATCGGCCAAAATGCAACACAAAGAAAAGCAGCTAATTATCACACTGGAAAAGCTGGAACCATCCAAAAATCAATGTGACGCATCAGCTGTGGATTATTTTTACAAATACATCTGGGGTCAGCAGGAATCTGGGATAAAAAGGCAGAATTTGAAAATACACCCTCCTCCTGCAGCTCTCCCCTCTCTGTCCTAAGCCCCTCCCACCAGATGAATACGGGCATATGCATGCTCTTCATACTGTAACCCAGTGTTTCCCATACATTGATTTTTTTAACCTTATTTCATTGTATTCCCACCCCTCATTGCCCTGCTTTCTCTCTCTGTTTATCAGACCACAAATGAGAGATGAATTAGCAAGCTAGCCCCCCCACCGTCATTCTGTCTGGCTCGCTAATGTGGACTGCTTTGCTGGTAGGAGAGCATGAAGCAGCTCCAGACTTGACCTTTGACTCAATTGTGGTGGCTCAAATTCATCCAGCGCAAACCCCGCAGAGTTAGGTCTCACAGTGGGCTGGTGGACAACAGCAGCAGGTCTGACCAGTGTAAAGGCAGCAATAGAAAGTTTGCTTATGAGCTGGGTAATTTGGGGTGTCCGATCCTCCATAGCTGGGGTTTGCACCGGCTGGATTCAGGTTGCTGCAGCTGCTGACTGGGCCTGCTGCCCACTCTTCTCCTGGCAAGGTGGTCTGCAGCTGCGGGCAGTCAGGCGGAGGACACACTGGGATTCAAGGCTCTAGCTAATGTTAGCTGCATAAACGTAAGCATAAAGCCGCAGCTGTGAGCCTGTAGCTATGGTTACAGAAGGCTAAACCATAAGCAACATTTCTCTCCATCTCTGAAACACTTTGCTGGTATTAGTTGTTCTGTTAGACTCTTTTTTTTTTAAAAGTCTGTCTTCCTTTTTTGGGTTGCTTTGCAGTGTGCGCAGTTGTTTACAATTCAGGCTTTCACCAAAGGGACGTGCACATCTGCATTTGTAGAAAAGTCAATAGGAACACCCTCTCTCTGAAATGACCTGTGATTGGCCAAAGTCACCTGTCACCAGCTCGAGGAGGTGGTTTTCTCTCGGTCTGTATGAATTACAATCAGCTCAAAGATAATTATTGAGTTTTTTGCCAAATGACACCAAAATGAAAAAAACAAACAAAAACGATTTAGTCTATAAAATGTCTGAAACTAGTGGAATGCCTGTAACAGTTTCCCAGAGCCTAAGGTGATCTCTTTAGATTGCTTTGTTTTGTCAGACAAAAGGTCCAAAGCCCAACAACAACTTTAGCAATGATATAAAACAGAGAAAGGAGTATTGGTGTCAGACTTTGTTGAGTGCTATCACTAAAACATGATCCTGGGAGCAGTTTTATAGAGCAAACATGCTTTGCACAAAATGCCATGTCTGCAACCCAGTGAACTTTATGAGCTCAGCTGGAGAGATGAGGGAATGGAAAACTGTGTGTGTGACGAAGAATGCAAGAGCGAAAAGAGACAGTGTACTTTTCACACTATGTATACTCTATACTTGTGTAAGTAATTTAAGTTTGAGGGTAGTTACAGCGATGTGAAACCATTAGCTCTTTGTGCTTTATGATGGAACAGGCCTGGCCTCTCCTCTTTCTCTACAGCAGGATGTTATATTTGCATAGTTGACTTGCAAGCTTGAATTTCCGTGTGTGTGTGTGTGTGTGTGTGTGTGTGTGTGTGTGTGTCTGTGTGACATAAGTAGGATTTGGATATCCCTCTTGCCAAAGGGCCATATGGGTTCAACTTCTTTTTCTTCAGAGTTGGATCTTTGTGAATGGGCCTTCCAGTTCCCACAACATCTCTGCTCTTATTGGACCTTTTCTGCCAGGGGTCGCAGGCCACTGGTGTCCGGGCAACGCAGTGAGGGGTTTTGCGGTACAGAGCTGTTGACATGGAGATGAACTACAGTTGTGGATTTCTTAATTTTAGCCACTGTGTCACTGCTCCGTCAGTTGGCCTTTTTACTTTTCTTGGTCCCATTTATGAAGTATTGTCTTGAAATGTTTCTCAGCTCTTTACATTTACGTATTAGATCCTTCCTTTAGATCCTGTCAGTTGCCAAAATTACTTCCCCTCTCTTCTTAGCCATGCTGGCAGTGTGGCCCAAGGGATCACAATGTTGGTCTGTCAGTTCAGCCTTTGTTCTGGGCTAAAAAATTTCAACAACTATGGGATGAATTGCCATAGAATTTTGTGCAGACATTCATGGTCCCCAGATAATGAATCCTCTGACTTTTCCTTTAGTGCAAAAAATAAAGTTGACATTGCTTTCTAGTTATATATCTCAACAACTGCTGCACTGATTGCTATGAAATGGTCTCCAGGATAAATCTAAATGACCTTAGCAATCCCTTGGCCTTTCATCAGACACCATCATTAGGTCAAAGTTTGCACTTATACAGTGAAGTATTTCAACACTCAGTTTTGTTCAGACATTCATCCTTCCCAGACGATGTGTCCTAATGACTTTAGTGCCTCTCCTGATGATTTATCTAATGTCACTATGGATTATGGATTCATTGATCCATTATTATGGATTACGGAACAGGCCTACCAGGCACAGGCCCAGGGGCCCAANTTCAGACATTCATCCTTCCCAGACGATGTGTCCTAATGACTTTAGTGCCTCTCCTGATGATTTATCTAATGTCACTTATGGATTCATTGATCCATTATTATGGATTACGGAACAGGCCTACCGGGCACAGGCCCAGGGGCCCAAAGTGTCAGGGCACCCTGGCCTCCACCTCCAAAATGTCACTCAAAGAGATATGTACCAACCAGTAAGAGACTCAGAATAATCAAAAGAAACATGAAATGACTACAAAGAGAAGCAAACAACTACAAAGCCATCTAAAACAGCTGCAGAGACACAAAAAGACAGCAACTATGAAAAGGGCCAAAACAACCATAGAAAGACAAAAAATGTCTACAAATGGACACATTGAAACTCAAAGCATCTACAAAGTGGCTTCAAGTGTCTACAGAAAGACACAAAATAACTAAAGAGAAGTGCAAAGCAACTACAAAGAGTTGCAAAATGACTACTAAGAAATAAAACAACTACAAAGAGACACACAGTGACCACAAAGAAATACAATAACCCCAAAGAAACACAAAATGACCATACAGAAACACAAACAATTACATGAAGACGAAAAATGACTACAAAGAAACAAAAGAATGACTACATAGCAGCACAAAACAACTATAAAAAGATTCAAAACGACTACAAAGTGGCACACAATGACCACATAGAAGCACAAAGCAACTACAAAGAGACTCAAAACGACTACGAAGAGACTCAAAACAACTACAAAGAGACTCGAAACAACCTCAAAGAGACTCAAAACAACTACAAAGTGACACAAAATGACCACATAGAAGCACAAAGCAACTACAAAGAGACTCAAAATGACTACAGAGAGACTCAAAACAACTACGAAGAGACTCGAAACAACCTCAAAGAGACTCAAAACAACTACAAAGTGACACATAATGACCACATAGATACACAAAGCAACTAAAAAGAGAGTAAAAACAATAACAAAAAGAGGCTAAAAAACTATAAGGTCTGTGTGTCTCCCTCCTACGTGGGAGAGGTGGTGGGGCCTTTTACATGTCTGTATCTAGGGGCCCATTGTCTCATGATCCGCCCATGACCATAAGAAACTGTTGGATCAAGTGCTATAAAATCTGGTGCAGGTGTTCATGTTGCCACAGGCTGAATTGAGGCTATTGTGATGATCCTTTCACTTTTTATCCAGCGCCATCATCAGGTCAACACTTATGTTTATGACCAAATACCTGCTAAACTAACGACACTCTCATCAGCTGTGCTTTGTGTCTCCTCTAACTTTGATTCATTTTGTCTACAGTGAACCTGATCCCCACCACTCCCATACTGGAGGAGCGCCCCTTCCAGGCTGCAGATGGAGGTGTTGGGCAGGCTCTGGGGAAGAGCAGGAAGAGAGTGTTCCCCGCGCCTCACACCCAGGAGCCCAACCCCATATCTGAGGCTTACGGTTACTGTAACACCCCGAACCGCACTGAACATTCCTGGGAAGGTGAGGGGTCTTAATAAAGACTGTGAACCTGTGGATGTGATATGTGATGTTGACCTTGGTTACATCTACGATTTGTGTTTCTGGAAGTCTTAAATATGAACTGATCTGGGAGCAGCAATAGGCGATGAACTTATTTTGTTAATTCTTTCCACTGTGGCAGCAGCAAGTGTCGCAGCATCACTGTTTCAGAGCATTAAAACAAATTTGGATCAGTTCTCCCACTGCTAGAATCACCCAGTTTGATGGACAGTGCATAAATACTTAATATAGTAATAATGTCAGATTTAGTGTGTCAGGACTCGGGGGATGTGTTAATTGTGCGAAAGTCATTTTCAGTAGATTGCATCATCCATAATGCTGCAGTGCTCCCTCTCTATAGCACAGTGGCATGGAGCCCTGTGTTTTTTTTTTCCTTCATTGAAAAGTCAGCAAAGCCTGAGGCAATCATATAAAAATCCTTCACTGCCTAAGACAAGTTGCACCAGCCTCCGCTAATTGAGTTTTACTCTGTTTATCTCCGGATGGCAGTTTAGTCTCCAAAGAAGAAAAATCCATTACGTCTCTTTGATTTAGATGGGAAGTTATTGAAAATCAATCAGGAACAAGTTTTCTTGTTTCAGGTGGTGTTTTTCCTCCCAGTGACATGATCATTTTCTGAGTGTCCTGGTTTCTCCTATCTACTTAATTTACTGTTAAACACAAACACACTCACAGACCACAGTCCATTCTCTGCACTCACAGACAGTGAGCAGATTTGTTTGATGTTCCTCGGGCTGCTGCTGTGGCGTGGCCAAAAGATTTGTTAAATCAACATTTGCTTTTCTAAGAGGTGACGTGCATTAACTCTCCTGAGCACTGTTTCAATTTCAGTGATTAAGTTTTAATGGTTAGAGTAGCATTAGGTCTTCAGGGTGTTTTAAAATAAGCAGGTGATTTTCGAGGCCACTAGGGGCGGCGAAACAAGCTGCAGACACAACACTGGCATACTATTACCATTCAAGGTTTTAAAGCTAACTTTTTTGCAAACATTTGCTCTTTGGCACATTTAGCAGATACAGCGAAACACTGTATGTTTTGGTTCTGTCCGCCTGATATGTCAAACACCCCTTTCTGACAGTCATGAGCTGGCTTGGCATGGTTTGGTTTGAGCCATCAGACCAGTACAGCAGGGATTTGCATTTCCATTACAATAGAGCTGCCTTCTTGAAGGTGTGTCTTAAACTGATGACAGCTTGTCTTGAGTGATGACATTTAAAAGCAGCGGGCTGATCTAAGTCAATTGTTATTTGTTATTGTCGGGGGTTGGCTGCGTTTGGCGAGACGTCACAGCTACCCACTTGAGGGTGGGCACCCTGGCTTTTGGATCTACTCCAAATAAGGTCCATATCCGGCGCGGCTTGGCGTGGCATGGCATGTCTAAACTGACAATGGAAACACAAATCGTTGCAGTGTGGCTTTACTCAGCGCAGCCAAGAGTGACAATGGAAAATGGGTGAAAGTCCACTATTAACCGGTCTGTTAGGTCAGTTCTTTTCTCCTCCAACTCCTGAGAACAACATTTGGCTTTGTAGTTGCTAAATGCTCCTCCCTGTACGCCAGCTAATTGCTACCTTAGTCTGTCCACCCTTTGGCGCTGGACAGGTGGTGTAAAGGTTGCTAACAGAGCTTTGACCCTGAAAGTATCTGCCTGCTGCATCTCAAAATGAGTGTAATAAGATTCAGTTGTGGGTTGTAAAACCAAAACAATGAGCTGAAAAACATTAAAAGCTTCAGTAAAAACTGTGGATGCTGACGAGAGTTTCCTTTGACAGGTCACAGTCCTGCTGACTACAAGCTGCTGTCTGTCCAGGTGATGATTCGCCATGGTGACCGCTATCCACTCTACTACATCCCCAAGACCAAACGGCCCGCCATTGACTGCACCTTGTCCTTCAGCAGGTACAAACATGTTCACTACAATGTATTTAATACAAGCATGACATGTAGCCTTTTTACGTCCTAGTCAAATTTGCACATACTGTGGGAATAAATGACGGCACGGAGGTGCAGTGGTTAGCATTGTCGCCTCACAGCAACAGGGTTGGGGGAGCCCCTCTGTGTGGAGTTTTCATGTTTTCTATCAGCATGGGTTTCCTCTAGGTACTCCAGCTTCCTCCCACAGTCCAAAGACATGCAGGTTAACTGGTGACTCTAAATGTCCGTAGGTGTGAATGTGAGTGTGAATGGTTGTCTGTCTCTATGTGTCAGCCCTGTGATAGTCCTTCCATTTATACAGTTTTATCCACATTTTCTGAAGAGGGTGGACATGTTGAAAGAATCTTTTTTTTTTGCCAGATTTCTTGGCCGTGTCAACCCAGTAGTTGGCTGGAAAGCCTCAAAGTGACAGAAAAGTAGCACTGTATAATTACAGATTTCTAAAAAAAGAAATTATTTGTGTGATCTGGAATTGGGGACATGTTAAAATGGTACCATCGCCTGAAAGAGCTCAGCACACTGCTGCTTAAGAAAATGAATGCAAAAGGCACGAAATACAAGCTACGAATCAAACATCTCCACTGAAAAACATGCTGCATTAAAAAAACAACAACGCATGATATTGTTGCATTTAATTGCATTATATTGCAGGCTGTTTATGGTGATTTGACTAATTGTGCTGTAATTAAGTAACACTATGAAGACAGCAAACAGGAAAGAAATGAAAAGCTTAATGAGGAACACTCCTACACTTTTCACTGGGTTCTCCAGTCTGAAGATAAAGGCTTTATTCCCACAGTTTCAATTAATCCAGGTCAGAGTTAAGGGCACAAAATGCCACCGGGATTTAAGCCGGCTTCCCGAGCAGAGCCCCGGCTACCTCTGTGTAATGCCTAACAAGGAGACCTGCTGGAAAGTGTGAGAGAGTGAGACACCAATTACTGCAACAGCTTCTCATATCCTCCGACAAAAACTGCCAGCTTGATAGCTGCTGTCAGAAAATGAGCTGTGTGTGTTAAATAGACGGCGGTATTACATTCTTTTTGGTGGTGTTTGTGAGGCTTACAGGCAGCGGTAACGAATTTGTTTTACATTCCAAATATCCGGATGTGTACAAGCATTAAACTGAGGAATTCAACAATTCCCCCGGTGTCCCAGTGTTATTGTGTGTGTCAGTGGGAGCGGGTGGGTTTGGTTTGCTACATCTGTTCTGCTGTGCTTTGGTGCAGATGGATACACAAAAATGCAGACGCATTAACGTGTGTGTGTGTGTGTTGGGGGGGGGGTCTGTTGATGCAGAGTTATGAGGGTCTTATCTCACTTGATTTAAGCAACATGCTCACTGAGCAGCTTTGGTGAGGCAGAACTGTCGCTGCCGCAGAAACTCCCCACAGAATTGTGGGTGGAAAAATACATAAAAGCTCAATTATTAATATCATTATCTTCTTTAATTCATTTTGCTCCGTTTCGTTCTCTCATCTGTATCTTTTCCTGTCTTTTTTTTTTTTATTTTTTTTTTTTACGGTAAGCAGCCAGGCTCTGCTCACACTGGCTCTACTGCTCTTTCAAGTGGGCTGGATGAGGGTTCCTGATAGGAAGTTATTAAAGGCCAGGATGCCTCTGTGCTCCAGCTTCAGAGGAAGCCTGAAATCAGCACTTTCACACCCGCTTTCTGTGTATACATTAACTCAAATTTATGCAAACTCCTCATGTGGATACACATTTGTGCTAAGATAACAAACTGCTATTTTTGAAACCAGAATATTTAGTCTGGCGGCATGGCTTTTGATGTGAGCACACACATCCTCTTGGATGATTTATTTAGACCATACGGTCAATAAATTCCCTGTGACCAATCCCCTTTTCTGGGCAGTGTACCTGAGTTCAGATTTAGCCAGTGACTTAATTTTGCACAAAGCTTTCACATCGGCTTTGCACATCTGGACGGAGCGGGCATGCTGTAATCCTCAGAGCGGGCACGGTGACACACAGTTGCATTTCAGATTGATAGGATGCAGATGACCTGCTATGGACATCTAATTATTAGATATTGTCTCTACCCTTGATCTTTGAACTGGAGCTGAAAGTAAGCCATCCAGCAAACAAGACTCTTATGATAAATGTTGGGTTCCGTTCAGAAATTGAATTGAATTGAACTGATGTAGCCATGAGCTTACATCTCCTCCCTTTGCTCAGGGAGCTGCTCCGTGGTCAACAGTCGTACCCTCTGGCTGGAATACTGCGCTCCCTCCTTGTGTGAATACATCAAAGTGTGTGTGTGAAGTAGGGCGCTGCTGCAAAAGGCATTTTTGGCTCAATAGTAAAATTATTAAAGTCGTCCTTCGTTCAAAAGTGTGCCCTTCTCATATGTCCTCTAAAATGTCTGACCTTGACTATACTGACTTGTAACTGTGCAAAGTTTGTCATGAAGGGGGGTGATGTCTGTGCACTTCTCTTAAATCTGAGATTCAAACATACGCCGGTCAAGCTAGATTGGGTACATCACTAACATATAAGCCAATCGCTGTCTAATACAGGAAGCACATAATGACAGGGGAAACAATACCAGCAAAGAAACATAGAGCTGACTTGTCAGTACAGATAGCGTTAGCAGTTAGCATTAGCATAGTGAAAGTTTTGAGAGCAGTTTTTGGTTGTAAACTGGACCCTGTAGCTTCCCTTCACTATTTACTAAAAACCCCATCATAGCAGATGTTATTGTGAGTTTAATAATCCATTAATGCTGTGTCAGCCACTGCCAGTTAGCCTACAAGCTAACAAAAAACACAAATAATTTAAAAATGCTAACTACACTTGGTATTCTGATATGTCCGCTACTCTCAGACTTTAGTCCCTTTTCTGGCCCCTTTTCATAGTTTTTTTTAAATTTTATTTATTTTTATTAAATATTATGTAGGAAAACCATGATAAAGAATATAAGTATTAGCTTAGTCCACATGAACACAGGTTTTTTTGAAAACAGGGTTTTCACCTCGAACATCCTCAAAAGAAAAAGTCCCGCCCACATCAGCTCTGTAATGACAAAATCTGTCTCAATGAAAACACAAAACACAATTGAGGTGCTGTCAAGAGCCTGCCAAACTAACAGGCAGTGATACAACTGTAATCCTAAAGCCACACAAAGAAGAAGAAGATGCTGACCAATCAGAAGCATGGAAAATAAAAAGCTATTAACAGAAGGCTACTTGGAGCAGTGACCTCCATAATGCATTCCAACGCCTCTGTTCTTCAGTATAGTGGAGGAGTAACTGTACATTAATGTGTAAAAGTGTAAAAAAAAAAGTCCTGTCCGTAAAGTAAGAGCTGGCATTATTTTAGTCACATCTGCCATTGTATGAAATGTTGCTTCATTTGTGATGCTTTGCAAAGGAGATGACAGCGCACACTCTGACATCTGACAAAACAGTTTCACAAAATCACAAGATCTGTTTTCAGTGACCTAAAACGCAGCCAAAACTTCTAAAATAAAAAGTACATTTTTAAATATACCTGTGTACGTGTGGATAAGGCCTAAGTTTTTGAAATTTGTTTTCTACAAAAGAAGAGGCATAACGAGTGGGTTCAATTAAAAGCACACCAGCCAAACAGTAGAAAACCTTGTGGAAAGCAAGATGGAAATATGGCATTTCAGTTTGCTTCATGTTTTCATTGGTGGAAGGTTCCAGTCTCCTCATCACTTCACACTGATCTGATGTTTTTGTCTGCTAGTTTTTCTTCTCTACAGTGAAGTGGAAGCTTCTGTTGGACATTTAAAGCCCAGTTCATGCCAATGATTCAGGACGTGACAATCAGTTTTAGAACGTTGCAGCGGTGTGAACGGGCCGTCTGAACTTTTCCAACTTGGCAAAGCCTAAAACACTTCTCATGACATTTCTCTTTTTGTATTTTAATGCCCAAATTGGAAATGCCCATAAAAGCTGGTGAATGGAATCTAATTTACTGTGATCATGTTGGCATGCTGAGGTTAGCATTTAGCTGGGAGCACTGCTGTGCTCAAGTACAGCCTCACGAAGCTGCTACCATGGCTGTAAACTCTTCATCTGATTTAATAGCAGCTCTTCTCTTTGAGACGGAGTAAAGATCTGAGGAAACTGGAGGTACACAGACACACCACGCTGGGGCTGAGTGAGTTCAGCTGCAGAGTGTGTGTGGATTATTAGTGGTTTGAACGTGCTTATTTCACAGGCAGATTGAATATTAAAAGCTTGCTAAATATTCTTTGTGTTCTCATAATGATGTAGGTAGTTGTGTTTTTATTTAGACTGGGGTGTAATTAAAGAGATCTGAACTAGCATATGCCCAGGGCTGGCTCCGCAGAGAGAGCTCAGTGTGTGCTTGCGTGTGCGCGCGCGTGTGAGCTGGCACCAGCTCGCCGACCCACTGTCTCCGTCTGCGGTTAACTGAGCTCTCTTTAGCAGGGAACATCTCCTCTCTCTCTTTCCTCTTCATCTTCCACCAGTGCAGTCTTTGTCAAGGTTTTTGTCTTTCTGCCTCCCATTTACTTTAATCTGCGTCTTGCACTCCCCCTGAGTTTCGACCACATCATCTCATTTGCCTTTCTGCTTATGCCTCCCCCTCATTTATACTACCTCTTTTTCCTCATCTCTCCATCCCCTCCTCCCTCCCCACTAATCTCCTTCCCTGTCCTATCCAGTGATAATAATCCCCGCTTAATGTAATTGGGCTCTGTAATCTTTGGTTAGCAACAATCATCCTAATAGACAGCCTGGCTGGCTCTTTGTCCACACTAGTGTCCCCATCCGCTGACGTCTAGTCTCCCACTGTAGCCAATTAAATCTAGACTGCCCCAAACTCCCCTCAGCTAACTGATCTGCTGATGACAGAGCAGAATGGTGCACTGGCTGCCACAGTATCTCACTCATTTCACCACTCCCATGCGTTCATGCGCCTGGTGCTGCATATATCACAGTTAAGTGAATATTAAAGTGCAAGTGGAGAGATGGTGACAACAGCTGCTTATGCAACGTGACAACAAAAGGAAACAATCCCCTCAAAAATGCAAAATGTAGGCTCGTGTTTCCAGGACCAGAGGAGTGTTTTGAAGCTTTTCCTTTGGGAAAAAAAGGGAGCTGTCAAGCTATAATCGTCCTTGTAGGTGGTGGCTTTAGATGCTAGATTGCGTTGACTGTGTTGAGTCAGTTTCAATCACAAGCGGGATTTTAATGGCAGAAGGTCGTTTTTTATGTCATGTTCCTGAACCACTCCATGATCACTATGGAAACTGTGTGTGTGTGTGTGTGTGTGTGTGTGTGTGTGTGTGTGTGTGTGTGTGTGCGGGGGCTCCTTTAATCTGAGCGAGCTGAGCTGCGGCTCCCACAGATTTGTTATATTAAACTGTAATCTTCAATCATCTCTAATCTATCAGATCACCGACTGCTCCTCTCGCTGCCCTCGTCCCCGCGCGTGTCAGTGTGTGTGTGTTTGTGCTCGTATATGTGTAAATATGTGAGTGTGTGTCCCAAGGCAACACATTCTTTCATCTTTTTATATCTCCATCTCCCATATTCCCTCCCACACATATCGAACTGTGCTGTAGTCCAGCAGCGTTGTGTTAGAGGGACACCTGGTGGTGGATGTAGGAAGTGGCCCGCACGTGCAGTTACATACTGAACATGTTTATTTTATTTCATAAATGATTTTTTGTTACTGTTTACTGACAATAAACTAATGTCATTGGCTCCCCCCTGTGTTTATTTTCATTATTTACTAATATGTTTTTTTGATTGAGGGAATTCAGTGGTGATAATCAACATTTTACATAGTTCAGGTTGACATTATCAAACTTCTTGTTTTGTCACAACAAAATAAGCATAAAAAGAAATAAAGTCTGCAGTGATATTAAACAGAGAACAACAGGAAATCCTCACATTTAGAAGCTGGAGCCGGAAAATATTTTGCATTTCTGCTTAAGAAATTATTACAACACATCTCCTCATCTACAAATTATAATTTCTACCGGTTGTATATGTTTTGAGGAACAAAATCATGACCAAGACAATTGTAATTTTATGTGAAGTACTGTTGTTTAATAGCTGCATTTCTTACAGGGCTGCAACTAACAGTTATTATAGTCCCACCAGTGATTCATGACCTAAAGTTATTCAGTTTTTCAATGAGTACAGAAGCTGGAGGAAGCAGTCAGCAAAAGTTTGCATTTTATCTTAATAATCAGTCAATCCATTGAAAGTTGTGTGAACTAATTTGTATTCATCGAGCCAGCAAGAAAGTTGTAATCCGAAAATGGTTGCAGGCCACACCTCCAACAGAGACAGACTAGATAGATATTGTGATTAATATTCAAAATATGGAAAGGATGACCTTTTCGCTAAGTCTACGGATGGATAAGTATTTGCAATACTGGGAAAAATGGATTATGTTTGTGACCACGAGATGTTCACTGAGCGATTACTGTATGAACTGACTTTTATCTCCATCAGTATAACGTCTGTTTGAATGTGTAGGTGACCAACTGTTTGTTCTATGTTTTTTTTTTGTATGCTGTATGTTGTGTATGTTCTTTCTATAAAAATAAAGTACAAAAAAAAAAGTTTTCATCGACAAATGTATTGACTTGTGCCGCTGAAGGCAGTGTAGAAAAAGTATTCAGATCTTTTAGCTAAGTACAACAGTCAGTAGTATAGTGTATAATTACCGTTAGAAGTAAAAGTCCTGCATCCAAATGATTATTTAAATGTACAGTGTGTAAGATTAAGGGGGATTTAGAGGTGAGAACTAAGAATTCCTTAAGTGTTCACTATTTGTGAGGCTTTTATCGTTGGCTGAATTATCCACAGAGGTGTCTTCCTCTCCGAAACAAACGGACTAGGGGTCTCATTTATAAACATGAAACAAGGCCTGAAAGAGGTGTACACCACCTCCCGATGGAAAAGTTGTGATCTATAAAAACAGACTTGATTGGAGAAACTATAACCCATGATAACCAACATTTTGGAGACAGGAAATTGGCGATGCAGATAGTGAGGTGGAAGCCTGATTGTAGAAACTGTTGAATATTTTTTGGCGCACACCATTTTGGCTTTCATCTATACGTACATTTTTAGTTTGGATCCTATGCACTGTTTTATAAATGAGACCTCAGGTGATAAAAACTGGTAAAAACACAGATTAAAGCAGTTTCACGGTACAAATCAGTGTTTTTTCTATGCTGTTTGGTACGTAGTAGATGGACTGCTCACCCAGCGCTATGTCTGCTTAATGGTTTTCTCTGATGACCTTAAATGTGCTCATCTTTTTTTTTGATCCACAGAGGTCTCGTCCTCTCCAAAACAAACAGACTAGGTGATTTAAATTGGTCAAAAACACTGAATAAAGCAGTTCACGTTCAGTTTTCAGAAAACAGTACTATACTATCCTACTATTGGCTATCGATTATTTGATTACTTTCACTTCTGTTCCGACTGTGACATGTCAAACTGTCTGCTGGGAAAACGCCCTTTCCTTAACATGAGAAGAGAATTATGGCTGATTTATACTGAAAAAACAAAAATTAAATGTGGAAATTCCGTTCAAGCAAAATCACATTTTGTTTTTAAGACTTGCTGCTGTTGTATGTGCTGTTGTGTATTTAGAAACCAAGTGAGAGGAGAATAAATCTGATTAACTGCAAAGTAACTTCTTGGATGTTTGAATCGTGATGGTGTTTTAAATCAAGAAAATCCTCTAAAATGTATTTTCTCATCTGGCATGTTCCTTTAAATATTTAATTTCCAAGAGGTCAAACACACAGGCTTTGAATCCAAAGGGACGTTGAGACAGCTGCTCTGTTTGTCAGAGGCCAACAATAAAAGCTGTGGTTTCAACAGGAAGCTCCCCAGTGTCTGTATTGAACCATTTTCAGAGTGAATGTTTTCCTGTGTGTGACATTATTTCGCATAACTGTGTGGTCTGAAGTGGAGTATTCTGCGAATACCATGGTGATGGAGTAAAACTATTTTTTTAAGGCACCATGTTTGCTTGCAGTAGATATTATTCCAAATAGCTGCCACAGCTGCAGCAGCAGCAGTGAGCAACCTTCTAGCCACAAGTCTAAATGTGGTACACTGATGAAACTGTGTGGTTAACTGGAAATAATGCACACCCGTGGACCATCTCTTAACGTTTGTCATCCCTCACCACCCTCAGGAAGCCTTCCCACCCCCTGCTGAACCCCTTCATCCGTCACATGGGTCAGGGAAGTCGCGGCCACTGGGATTCACCACTGGGCTCTGTTCCTCGTCTGCCCAACCACAGTGCCTGTGAGATGGGAGAACTCACGCAGACAGGTGGGTAGGGAACCAGATGTTTTTCTTTTTATCATCCACCAGAGGTTAACCTTAACTTTCATAGACCAGTATTCATTCATCTACAAATTAATGTTTTATTTTATGCATTAGAGCCTTTTGTCCTTCTTAACCCTCTTTGTTAAGAAGCATTTATCGAGTCCAGATGTCAGACAAACCATCTTCTTTCCATTTTTCCAGGTGTGGTGCAGCACCTGCGCAACGGGCAGCTCCTCCAGCAAGCCTACAAGCGCCACATTTTCCTCCCCTCCAACTGGTCGCCCCGCCAGTTATGGTTTGAGACCACAGGTAAGAGCCGCACTCTCCAGAGTGGACTGGCCTTCCTCTACGGCTTCCTCCCAGACTTTGATTGGTCAAAAGTGACTGTGCGGCACCAGTGGAGCACGTTGTTCTGCGGCTCGGCCTGCGACTGCCCCGCCAGGAACAGATACCTGGAGGAAGAGCAGAGGAGGCAGTATCGGCTCAGAGTGAGTGATACTGAACTTGAGAGGACCTACGCCGATATGGCACGGACTTTGGGTCTGCCGACCCGCCAGCTCCGAGCTGCAAACCCTATAGACTCGCTGCTGTGCCACCTGTGTCATGGCATCTCGTTCCCATGCGTTCCTATGGGAGATGGCACCAGAGGGTGTCTGACAATGGCCCAATTTGCTGTGATTCGCAGACAGCAGCTAGATGATGAGGTGGATCGGAGGAGGGTGGGGCTGTACCATAAATACGCCATCCTCGCCATGTACCCCTACCTCAACCGAACTGCCACCAAGATGGAGCGTGTTGCCAAGGACAATGAGGCTGGCAGACAGCCTCGTGCAGGGGCCGAGGAGGTCTTTACCCTCTCTTCAGGCCACGACGTGACTGTGGCCCCACTGCTGAGCGCCCTGGGACTAGAGGAGGCCCGCTTTCCACGGTTTGCAGCAAGGGTAGTCTTTGAATTGTGGAAAAGTCCCCCAGCCACGCAAGGACAAGCAAAGAAGAAAGCTGGTAAAGGTGAGAAGTCCAAGGCGAAAGACGGGGAACTGTTCATCAGGGTGCTGTACAACGGCGAGGATGTGACATTTCACACCACCTTCTGTCGCTCCTACGACCGCCACGCCAACCAGCCCCTCTGCCCTCTGAAGAACTTCCTGTCTTTTGTCAGGAGAGACATGTTCAGTGTTGTCAACGCTACTTCCTACCAGGAGGCCTGCTACAGGCGTGCTGGTTGACAGATGGAGAGGAGGGTGACTGAGTAAGGGCGCAGAGTTGGCAGATGGTTGTACTTGTTTTTTAGTCCTTTTCCACATTTGAAGATTGTGCACTTTCATGCTGCTCATAGCCTCAAACTCTAAAATTCCACATCTTTTAAATGTAGTCCTTTACATTCCTGAGCACAAAGTGGCAAACACACACAGTACTGTACGTCATATCTTCATAAGATCAATTTCTAACCTTTTACAAACTCGTTTTTTTGAATACTGTATTTTGTCTGAAGAGGATGTGCAAGAGAGGTCATTCAAGGGAAGTTGTATGGCACTTAGCCACTTTATTCCGACATTCCATAATACCATGGAATTTTAAAATTCCAGTATTCCCAAAATGCTTGCAAGAAAAGGGAATTTTGATGCTGGAAATACTGTACTGGAAATACTGTGCTAGTCATTCCTGGGAAATACTTTGTTTATAATAAATCTTTTCCATGAAAATTACACTTTGGGCTAGTTTTGGCCGCATTACTCAATATGACACATATGTCACTTTCTTTTACTGTATGGGTTTTATGGGTTTTAATGTTTATTCATTGTGTTAGGCTGTCTGATTAATAACAAGGGTTATTATTTCTGTTTTGACACATTGATTCTGTTTTAGTAAAACTGACTACGGTACTCTGTAACTAATTAGTTTTTTCCCGTACATTAATTTACAGCTACAGAACATCTGTATTTATATTAATTGGTGATACAATTGATCACATTCCACTTTATGTTTTTGCTTGTAGAACACTGAATTAAATAAAGGTTCATTCTGACTAGACGTTTTTCTATCAGTTGTGACTGGTTTGCTGAGGAATGGTTTTCTGGTGGTATTCTGGTGTAAAGCATGTGACCTGAAGAACGCTGCAAGTCCATGTCCACCCATCAGAAACATTAAAACCACTGGTGGGTGAAGTTAATAACATCGATCATCTCGTTACAGTGCAATGTTCTGCTGGGAGACCTTTGGTCCTGCGTTCATGTGGATGCCAAATGACCCGCACCATCCACCCAAACACTGCAGACCAAGTACCCCCCTTCACGGTGACGACACTCTCTGATGGCAGTGACCCCCCAGCAGGACAATGCACCATGCCATACCACAAAAACTGCTCAGTAACAGCCAGATGAATGTGACAAAGAGCTCAAGGCGTCAAATTTGCTTCCGAATTCCCCATATCCAAATCTGATTGAGCATCTTTGGGACGTGGCCGTACCCCAGATGTCCTGTGTCCATGCCTTGACAGATCAGAGGCCCCACTGTGGATTGGACTTGGCTCTGACCTGTTGGTGCATGGATACAGGCCCTGTGTTGTCCTAAACCAGGGCGTAGGCACCAGATCCTTTGAGTCCTATGGGTTGTGAGATGGGATACCAGCGTGTCCCACGGATGCTTGATCAGATTGGGATCTGGGGAGTTTAGAGACCAGGTCGATGCCTTGAGCTCTTTGTCACGTTCCCTGGGCCATTCCTGAGCAGTTTGTGCGGTGTGGCATGGTGCATTGTCCTGCTGGGGACCCAGTGTTTCAGGGAATGCTGTTGCCATGAGAGGGGGAATTGGTCCGTAATGGTGTTTGGGTGCGTGTCAAGTGGCATCCACATGAACGCCAGCACCCAAGGTTTCCCAGCAAAATACTGCATTATAACATGGTAATCAATGGTAATTAACTTCACCTGTCAGTGGTTTAATGTTTTGGCTGGTCAGTGTGCTCATGTAGAAACAATTCTCAGTTGGTGTCTCTTCTATTAATCTACCACTAGATGGCGTATTAGCTCCACAAACCCCATTCAAACCTCTTCTAACCCATCTGCTCTTACCAGTTATCCACTTTGTCAGCAGTGTTGCAGGAGCACAGCACATAGTCAATACATTTATATAAATGTAAAAACCTTGAGTGCCTATTCCACCGCCACTAGACAAGTCGTGTGTCATCATCATTAGGAACATGATACAACGCTGACAAGATATCAATTGTACAGCTCATTTTCAAAAGTGCCCCAGCATGCTCGCACTGCTTTTTTTCTCTCAGAATCCTCAGAATCAGGAGAGTATTGACTGGAAAAATGCAATAACAAGAGTGAGTCGGGTAAATTACATTTGCAGTATATGGATGTTAAATTTGTCCTGGCGGTAGACGGCTATTTTCTAGTGAATAAGTGGGTAACGCAATTGATGCTGTAGACAGACTATAAATGTCATCTGCTGGGGCAGGAGTTTTATTTTGTTACACTATGAAGGCAGGTGCTGGATCTTTAGGAGACTGTGTGATTTGATTGTCTTAATTAAGGGTCTCCTAATGAAGATTTTCATCGGTGACCAAAAGTGTGACGTACGTTTAATAGAGTCACTTTCATTTTATTGTTTGACAGCAGTGACACTAAAACCGTGTCAATTATGAACATATTTGAACTCAAAGATTGGATTAAAAGTCACATTTCCCTCTGTTGCTGAGTCACACCCTAAACTTCAGCTCACATCTCAATCCTAAAGTTGAGGCAAAGCACATAAGTCGATGCAAATTTATTCCCAAACTTTCCCCGGTCACATCCAAACCTTCTCCCGGGCCATTTCCCATGTTATGCCATGACGTCAGGGTTGTTAATGATAGGAGCTAACCCTCCCCGGCCGACCCGATTCCTCCCCCTCTTGTCCTGCCCTCTCCCACCAACGCCTTGCGCTGCAGGCCCCGACACCCCTTTGCCACCCACGCCTCTGATGTCATCCCGCCAGACCAAGGTGGAGCAGCAATTTCCTCCCGCCGCAACTCGCTCAATCTTTGATGTTGTTACGCTGCCTCCGGCTTTGGCTTATACACCGGTGTCTCCTGGTGTGTGTGTGCTGTAAGGAGAGGGGTAAAGACGGATCAAGGTGAATGTATTGGGTGTGTGTGCGCTTTTGCTTGACTCAATGTTTACGTCAGCCTGTTTGTCTGGCCCCAGAACAATGTCCACTTGACCCAGTCTGGCTACAAAATCCTGCATATAGATTTCCAAACACACCCAGGTTGTCCAGCTTCAATAGCAGCACTGTGTGTGTGTTATTTGGAGAGACGATGGGAACACAGATGACTGACAGCTCAGACAGTAGGAGAGAATCATTGTGGTCAACGCTGTGAAGAAGCAAAGATGGAGGAGAGGGAGAGGTTGCGGTTATGGTTCGACATTAACCTCATGGAATCAGCCCCGGACTCTCCTCTCTCCAAAACCGCAGTCATAGCCACTGGTTGGAGGAATTAAAGAGAGAGATTAGATTTCATGTTGTGAAGAGGGTTCGGAGGGGGAACAACAGCTACCAGACGCGGGGCGAAAGAAGCCAAGTGTTGACCGGAGGGAGCAGCTCGGGTTCAGACTAATGCCACCACTAAAATGACTCCAGCTTCCCACGGTGGGTTCTCCCAGCTCCATTCCACTATAATTCAAAAGAAATGAGCCAGTAAGAGCATGTGTGAGAATGACATATTATAGGCTTCACTCTCACGGCAGGATCTCATCCTTGTGAGACTATTTAGGAACCTGGGATATTGTACTTTTTGCGATCCTGATGCAGATGCTTTCTCTGCCAGAAAACAGATTCCCCCCTCTGGGTTGGGAGAGAATTACTGCCCCAAGTGAAGGCGTTCAAATATCTTAGGGTCTTGCTTACGAGTGAGGGTAAAATGGAGCTTGCGCTGGACAGGCAGTTTGGTTCGGCATCCACAGTGACGTAAGCGCTGTGCCAGACTGGTGAAGAGGAAGCTGAGCCAGAAGGCAAAGTTTTCGGATAACTGGTCCATCTACGTCATGAGCTTTGGGTAGTGACTGAGAAAACGAGATTGCAGATACAAGCGGCCCAAGTAAGTTTCTTCCGTACGGGGGCTGGTCTCAGCCTTAGGGAAAGGGTGAGGAGCTCAGACATCCAGAAGGACCTTGGAGTAGAGCCATTAATCCTTTGCATTGAAAGGGGCCAGTTGAGGTGGGTTGGGTATCTCTTAAGGATGCCTTCTGGGTGCCTCACGTTAGTGGTTTTCTGGGCACGTTCAACTGGTAGGAGGTCCTGGGGTAGACCCAGAACATGCTGGAGGGATTGTATATGTCATCCGGCCTTGGAACGCCTCACAATCCCCCAGGAGAAGCTGGAAAACGTTGCTGGGGAGAGGAATGTCTGGAGTACTTTGCTCAGCCTGCTGCCCCCGTGACCTGTCCCCGGATAGGTGGATAAGAATGGATGGACTGATGCCACCTCCATGAAGACTTTTAAAGAGATATTTCCACATTTTGTTTAATGCACTTTTTTGCTTTCTTTGACTCTCATATCTGTAAGGTAAATGCAAAGCCATAGCTGAGATACAGGAATTTGTTAGCTTAGCTTAGCACAGAGAGTGGAAACAGCTAGCTTGGGACTGTTCAACAGTACTTTTGGACAGAGTAACAGCAGGCGTGTCACGTCGGCGGAGCGGAGCAGGGTTTTTTACCTGCTCTGCAGACTATTTCTGCAGCTTGTGGTTGCTGCCAGCTTTACTGTGTGTGAGTTGTGCCAAGTGATAATGCAGTTGGTTAAGGAGGGTTTGGAAGTGTATGGACTATTTTAACTGGTACTGAATTAATTAATTAATTAATTGGATCATAACGACAGGGTGCATCAATCTGATTGATCGTAAAAACACACACAGTGTTGCTCTGCTCCTTCGCATTGCCTCTGCCACAATGAAATATTCATTTTTATCATTTCTAAACAGACAGTACTTATTATTTACACAGTTCTATGTCGTTTTTATCTGTTGGAGGGCCACAGAGCTGTGCACAGGCGAGGAAAAATAGACCAGCCATACAAAAATAGTTGAGCAGTGTGGTGCCCGCGTGGGCAGGTGCAGCTTCCGTGTTCAGTTTAGCAGCTTCAGTTGATCATAATGGTTGCGGTCTGCTGCGGGCATGCCACTGCTGATGTGTTGCGCCGCAACTGTGTCCCATTGGCTGTTAGGCTAGCAGTTTGACCCTGTTTCCAGGCTTTAGCTGAGCAAAGATAATACGTTGCTGACTGTAGCCTTATTTTTAGTACAGACATAAAAATGGTGTTGTTGAAAACTGTTTTTTTTTTGTACGAGGCTGTAAAGGTTTATTTCTGCTGTAAAGTTGGGCATTATAACATTGAGGTCTATAGTGATTGACTTCTGCAGCCAGCCTCAAGTGGCCGTTCAAAGACCTGCATTTTTTGGCATTTTGTTGGCTCAGTTTTCAGCCCTGGAGGTTGCTCCTTGTAAGAAAGTGTATAGCCTATTTTACAAAATGTCAAACTATTCTTTTAAAGCTTCATATAAACTACAGTAAGAACTCTGCATTATTTTACCAAGTTTGAAAGCTAGTCAAACACTCCAAACCTGCCAAGCTAGGTTTAAAAGTGATATTCTTAGCAGTCATAAGGAGCCATATTTGGGAGATGAGGTGACAGAAGAGACGTGTGAGAAAGCGACCGAAAGAGTGAGTGTAAGTTTAGGGTCAGTTAATTGGGGTCTACAGGGTGTGTGTTCTGTCTGTCAGTGTCTAGACTGCACCGCCAGTGGGTTTCTCTGATGTTATGCTTTATTAAGCCCTTTACCTAAGCAAATAACCCGGCTACCATGCACGCATGTGTCTCTGTGTGAGTGTGTGAGCTGCTCGTCCAGTCTGAATGCGGGTTGTATTTGGTGCTTCTTGTGGATGCACTTACCTGTGATTTATTGAGATGGGAGCGAGTTCTCGTTAGCTAAAATAATCAGGATTTATGAGTCTCTCTGTGCTGTAAGTGACGGGCCAGAGGCTTCGCCCCACACAGACGCACACAGCCGGGCTAATTGAGTTTGGTTATTACTGTCTCGTTCCTCTATCAAGGGCTCGTTCAGCTGGTCATCCATCACAACACACATACACACACACACACACTCAATAAAAAAAACAGTTTGTTCATTTTCTTTTCTCTGCACACAGTCTTTGAACACTTTCTCTTAAGGTGTGTGTTGCTGCTATTATTTTTATTTGTGTGTGTGTGTCACTCTTGTCACCATATACCAGCCTGCACACACACCCTGATGTCCACCCCGGCGAATCTTGCCCGTCTTCGGCAATATTTGTGTCTTTATTACCCCAACTCACACGTCTTCATCCTCTGTCTTTAGATGCTGCACATTTGAGTGTCTGAGTGTGTCTCTAGCACGGATAGCTGGGATTAGGAGTGTGTGTACGTGTGTGGCATCCTGTAAAACACCCCTCGAATGCGAATGGCTAAGGACCCCCCCCGCCCCCCCCCCGCCCCGCGCGATCATTCTCGAGAAAACAGAAAGAGGGAAAATGAGACGGACAGACGAAAGGAACAGACATACATACCAAACACGGCAGAGTGATAGAGATGCATACAAATGTACAGCAAGTCGACGACGGGTAGCGAGAGATGGAGTGAAGGAGGAGGGGGAGAAAAAGCGTTTGGTAAGTGGGTCAGGCCTGTCTGCCATCCCAGGCACATACACACAGTGTGCAGCCCCCAGAGAGAGACCCAGACTGTACAACATGCTGCTGAGAGGAGAGACGACAGGAGGAGAGGGAAGAAGACAGAGAGGAGAGACGAGAGCAAAATGTGATGAAGTAGAAGGTTGCAGATGGATCGCGAGGGAAAGGGGAAGGATGGAAAGCAAGAGGGACAGATGTGTTGGCTCTGATATGAAAGGGTCAGTGCAGTCAAATCGAACAAACAAAGCGGTATGTAGCCATGGAGATTGAGGTTTATCTGTCAGTCTGTAGTAATTCTGCCACCATCCCAATCCTGTGTACAGTTTTCTTTGGAATCACTTCCTACTAAAAATAATACATCTGATGTTTTCCATGTGGCTTTTTTGAATGATTTGACAAATGAGTTTTCATTAACCCTCACTCAGAGTTCGGGGATGATATGGTTTGGCCAGATACAACTGTAGTTAATGAGAAAATGTGCATGTGTATTTTGGATGAACCGGCTATTCAAGTTCTACTCTAACTGGTTTCAGAGGAAAATCACTATAATCACTATGTTCCTGAATTTACTGAAGAAATTCAAAGTCAACAGTTGCCTCGTTGTATTTTTCAACATGTTATGACATAATTCACTGAATCTTCTTGTTAGATACTCAGTAGGGGGTTTACAATAGGTGTTTTTGGACCAAGCAGTTCTGGGGACTCCCTGAGAGGAAGTGCCCACTGGGGAGCTCATCCAAGAGCGACATACTTTCAAGGACTTTTTTCTGTTTGCATTTGTGCCACCAATAGGAATGCTGAAGTGACGTAAGGTGGCTATCGAAGATTCATGTAGTTTGCTTTCACGAGTCAAAATTGTGTAATATTTCCCTCATTGCATATTGGCTCATGTGTTTAACTAATCACTGCACTCTTATGTTACTCAAGGTTCCTCTTAAACTGGGAGTGTTTCTACTCTGAAATAGGAGCTAAAAAAAGTGCCTTAAAATGGTGTTTGAGGAACTAAGACTGTTCAAAGTTCTTTGTGAACGCAATTAAAAGAGGGTTCCTAGATCTATGAAAAAGTTCTGGTCTGAAAACGCCTCATGAGTCTTGAGACTTGGACTCAAATCAAATTTAAGCCACAAAAATGAGACTTGAGTTCGACCAAAGACTTTCTCTTAACTCTTGACTCTTGCCCAGTCAAAACTGATTTCGGGTTGTCCCAGACGAAAGATGACCAACGTGAAAGAAACGTGGTCCTACGTCGCATGATGAGAGAAGCTCAAGGATGGCTGTTGTCACAGTCTTGCGAACAAAGACAGCCTGGGATAAAATTCTGAAAGTGTCAGAAATTTGGGATGACCATCTCACAGTGTGACTGCTGTTATGACCTACATATACTAACCAACCAATAGAAATGCAGCATGAAACGATGCACTGGCGCTAAACCCAAACAAACAGACAGATAGCAGCTCTCCATGGAGGCAGAACGTGCCAAAAATAATGTGTGGGATTCCAGCAAAGAGGAAAACCTTGTGGAGTTGTGGCAGCAGGAGTCTTGCGTAAATGATGTGTCCTCCAGCTCTTACCATGATTAAAGAAGAGCGAAGCATCGAAGGAAATAGAGGCGGCGTTACAGCTGCCAGGTGAGCAACCTAGCAGCTAGCAAACACACTGCAGTATATAGTGCTCACAAAACTTAAGGTTGTTTAAAAATGTGACCCGCTATGTTGTGCTTCACAGTTGGAGAAATAATAACCCGTGCAGCATCCTTGCACACTCAGTATGGGAAGCTTTTGTATCGTATGTCATAGCCTTGATTCAGTAGGCGCTGTCATCGTACAGTCTGCATACATCAAACTTGATGTCGTACCCAAATTTATTCGATCCATGTCACACGTTATAGCTGCACTAAACTTGTAAGATTGATAAAATCTCACAGTTTATAAGAGGCTTTACAGACTTGACTCTGCTTGAGACTTGAAATTATGTATTTCATGATTAGACCTGAATGTTTAGTCACAACTTTGTAAAACACACTATTGAAAGGCAAATGTTAAAATGGCCAGTATTCAGAGACCTGACTTTGACATCTCTAAAGTAACTTGAGGTAACAACAGCTCAGCTCTATTTGAAACCAGAAGATCCACTGATATTTGAGACATAATAGAGTTACTCTTGCTGCAGTTCCAAGCTTTCCATTTTTACTTCAACACCATCATCAGGAGCAGGTAAAGGAGTCAGGAAACAGCTGATAAACTCCAGGTGTGATGTTCCATCTGACAATCACTGTCGGCCTCTGACATCATCATTCGCATCAAGCCTAATTGATTCAATTGAGTAATCAGCTGGCACACCTGTGCAATGTCCAAGATCACTTGTGTATTATCAGTCATCGTCATTCTGAATCATCACTGACAGCTGTATTGTCACACAGACGTTTGCATCGATAAAATGCAATGCATTGCATGGTGGGATTGTTAGGCATGGACACTGCTTTTTGTCATTCCCTTGTTGATTTGGTTTTTTTACGGGTACTATATAGAGCATAAATTTCACACTCAGAATTTGGAGACTCAGATAAAATGGTGGACAGTAAAGTCAGTGCACTATAGTAAACTGCTAACACATCCCCAGTATTTATTAGCTGCTGTCTCCCGACACCTCTACCTGCTCCTGGTTTAGGGCTAATGTGGTGGTTTAGAAATAAAACCAAAAGCTTGATGCTGCAGCAGTGACTCAGTCCTTTTTTGGATCAACTCTTCTCCTTTATCCACACCTGTTGCATCAGCCATCCATTCAGGCTGACAAAAGTATTCCAGACGTCCCTCTTCCCAGCAATGCTTTCCAGCTCTTGCTAGGGGACCCCGAGGGTCTGCCCTGGGACCTCCTACTATTGGGATATCCCAAGAACACCTCTAATGGAAGGCGCCCAGGAGGCATCCTGATCAGATGCCCTAACCACCTCAGCTGACCCGTTTCTACGCAAAGGAGCAGTGGCTCTACTTAGCTCCTTATCCTATCTCTAAGGCTGAGCCCAGCCACCCCACGGAGGAAACTCATTTCAGCCACTTGTATCTGCGACCTCATTCTTTCAGCCATTACCCCCCTCCAAGAATCGGCACCTTAACGTGGTGGAGGGGTTTGCTTGTACCCGTGATCCTGGGAGCTGTGTTGTCCAGGGCTAACAGGCAAAGGCAAAGTGGTCCCAGGGGAGGGGCCAGACTAAGAGCGGTCCAAGAAGACCTCAATGAAACAGCACATTCAGGGAAAGAGTACCTCTGGGGCCAGACCTTGTGGGGGAGCTCATCAGCGAGCGTCCGGTGGCCTGGCCTTGGGCAATGGGGCCCCGTCGGTCTCGGCCCGAATGAATGACATGGAGCCGCCACCTTGTGGGTCCACCACCTGCAGGGACTGGCATCAGGACCCTGTGCATTGTGTGACAGGCGGCAGGCAGGGGCATCAGCCCAAGCATGTTGCCCCCTGGTGTCACAGACCTGTTGCTACAGTACATATGATAGAATATGCCCCCAGGTGGCTAAGACAGGCTATATGTGTCATTTTACATCCCGTCTGTCCTGGTCCCTGTCAGCAACAGTATCATTTTATTTAATCAGTGAGCAGTGTGAGCTATACTTTAATATCCTACAATATTAAAAGACAGTGTCTCATAGTTTTTTTGTCTGTGTTGCTCTGTTGTGGCAGGATTTAATCAGCCTCTCCAGCATGAACTAAATACTCAAGTTCACATGCAGTTTTCAACCAGCAGCAGCACTTTAGAAGTGTGGCATCATCATGAGTGACGAGTCGTGATTATGAATACTGTTATACTGTATTCTTCTTTTTGGCTGACATGTTATAGGTTGCTGTTTTACAACATTGTATGGAGCCCATCCTGCTCTGTTCTGATGATACATTTTGCATTCAGTTGCGATAAAGATTAATTTTTGAGGAGGAAGGCTGACTGTGTGTATGTACAGCGTCAAAAGCCACCTACGGTAAGCATCTCCCTGAAAGTCTTGTTGTATAACTCCTTTTTTTTTAGAGAGAGAACTAAGCATTTCTGAGTGACAGGTCTTAAAGGAGGAAGCGTAGTTGGGTTTGACCTGTGACAGAGGTCCTGCGTTAGACTGTGACCCACGATCCAGAATGTGCTCCGACCTGCTGCTGCTGCACCGCAGGCCGCACCAGTCATTTTTTATGGTACGCTGCCGCCTGATGAAAGGACACGGTGAGTTTGTTTGCTGGACTGGAACTGCATCAAAGAAAAAGAGAGAAGAAAGGAGAACGAGCCAGGCTGTCACTGAAGTGAGAACTGCTCCATGGCTGCTTGGCTTGAACAGATGAAAGGGTTAATCTCATTTGACAACACACAACAATGAGTAATGACTCCAAAGCCTCTCGCTCCCTCCTTCACTTGCAACTTTTTTTTTCCTGAAGCATGGCCTTATTTGCCGTACAGCCCTCTGCTATACACTTTGCCTTGTTTGCTTCCATTGTATGCGCAGCAGGCTGCTGCTTACCGTCTGTGTGCGCCTAGGTAAACACGTTTTGGGAATAGCAGCTAATCCATCACGGGCGTCACGCTGAAATGTTTCTCCCCCGAGGCCCTGCAGTGCTGCGGTATCAGGTGGAAGAGTTCCACTTCCTGTCTTTGTGGGCAGGTTCCTGGCCGAGGGGGACAATCTCCCAATTGGCCCCCGGTGGTTTGAGCATACAACCCGTGGGCGACACTACCTGTTCCACCACAGCCCCGGACGGCGCCACTCAGGGCCCTGTGGAAGGGTGTGCGTGTGTTAGTATGCATCGTATGTTTATGGGTAACAAGGAAGTAGATTGCTGCAGCCGAGAATAGGACTTCAAGAGTTTCACCAACATTATTTGCAGTCCTGCTGGTATGATTGCAGAAATGTACCGAAGCTGTGGTGTCAAATTTTGATTTGAGGAGATTGTACCGCATGACTGTGAACCATGAAGAAGGGTACATGTCAGTATCTCTCCCTCTCTCTCTCTCCCACACACACACACACACACACACACACACACACACACACACACACACGCACGCGGGATGAGTGTTCCTCGGTGAGCTGTACAGATTTTAAATTGAATCTCTCTTGTCCACGCTGTGGGTGACCTTCCCATTCTGAGCTGAGGAGTGTTCCAGAAAGCCAATACAGCCACCGTGATTTCTTTCTCACAGAGCCAGACAGTGACAAGCAGGGAGAGAGATCCAAAGAGACAGAAGGAGTGAGACGCCTAGCTCAGATTCTTCACACACTCCTTTGTTCCTTTTCTGACCTCGTGTGTGATTCTAAAGGTTGCCCCCAGAAGAGATGGATCAAAATCTTAATAGGTAATTAGTCATGCATTACATGGAAATGAGATATTTCAAGTTTAAAGACGTGTATTTGTGTGTATTTCTGATGTTCTATTGTCTTTTGTCTTTTTTCGGAGGAATGTCTGAGAATAACTCAGGTGTCAGTGTGCTTCAAACAAAGTGTTCGTCCGATCTTAATTGGAATGGCTGAGTATGACAATTTTTGTAACTTTATCAAAGCAACAATTAGATATAGATAGATATCTATGCCTAGCCTGAGTGTCAGACTGAAGCTTCCAGAACCTTCAGTCTGACATGGCTTCCATTGAAGGCGATTTACAAGGGGGAGGGAATTTGATTTTTCCCTAACCAATCAGTAGAGATCAACGACTCACCCAGAATCTGATGTCATTAGTATCCATGCCTCGGGGGTGCCGAAAACAAGCGAGCATTGCCCGTTTAAAATGTCTCCATCGTCGTGCATGCCCAGCTGCATCGCCGTTAAATCCAGATTAGCAGCTTCCTTAATTTGGTCCTCCATTAACGCGAGTAGTGGCGAAATACCTCGATAGCATCGTTAATGTGGTCTGTAGGATCTGTAGCGGTCGCCATTGTTGCTATCCTCACCAGTTACCTACCGGTGTACAGCTTGACATCAGCGTGGCGCTGATTGGCTAATCGCTAGACCCCCAGCGTTCATTGGTCTGTCCATCGTTTGGACGAGATAAATCGCAAATTCATTGAAGTATGCCAGACCAGCCAGACCAGTAATGCAAGCCTACTCAGTTGAGTGGGCGGGGTCTATGGTCTGGAACCAGGCTAATCTATGCCTGCTTTATGCAGCAACATAGATGTGATTAAAGCCTTGGACATACATTCTTCATTGAACATCCATGAACAGCTGTGGTCACATACTACAATTGACCTTTCACTAAGCCCCGCCCCTTTGTGATGGTTCGACAAGCTGTCAGTTACAGTGTGGGCTCCATGATTACTCTAACTGCACTCCCTGAAGAAATATGATCATATTTTTGGAAAAATGAAAGAGTGATTCCAGAGAGAAGCAGACAGAGGGGTCTACAGTCTGTGTTTGAAGGATATATCCAGGATGTCAAACTGACTCAGCAGCAACAGGTTAAAAAGACGAAGATAGTTAGAAGCTAAAGCCGAACTATAGGCTACAGATCACAGTGTAAAAGTGAACCACAACATCACTGCTGATCGCCACACAAGACAATGAATATAAAGGGAAACTTTGCTGATATTGAACCAGCTGTGTGGCATCAGAAGTCAAACATCATTCATCTGCACACACTGTGATGACACACAGCTGGTTGAATATCAGCAAAGTTTCCCTGCTTCCCTTCACTGGTTCCTGTACAGCAGGGTCGGTCTTTGTTTCACTGTTATAATCATTAAAAAGCAAAAGCAGCATGTGTATACATTCAGCAGGCTATATCTTCAGTAGCTAGCTAGCTAACCCAACACTTTTCAGGGTATGATTCTGGTTGTGGAACAAGGAAGAAACGTATATCTTTTTCCAACCTCTCCAGGTAACGAGTATCATTAATACACGACGTGCCCCAGGCACAACATTTAGCTCCAAATCCACAAAACCAGCCTGAAAATGAAGGAAATCTGAAACAACTGCAGCCAGCCAGATGCTACGTTATGATTGGCCAGTCTGCGTCCGGGGGCAAAGGGTCAATTGAGGGTCCATGTCAGCCCCCAGCAGTACATGCGAGAACTGGGAGGGTAGCTTACTGTCCTCCTACTGCCTGCATTGGGTAAAAGTGAAACTAAGAAGACACTGCTGGGTCCTGACTGTCTGTCAATATCCAACTTGATACTACCTACACAGTGGGGAGGTGGCACCTTGACTGCAGTGTTTTGGACTGAACTGGTGTGGAACAAGAGATTGGGGCATATGCAGTCGGCACACTTGCTATGCATACAGTCTAGGCAGTCAAATAATTGGGGTCCATGCAATGGATTACAAAATTTCTGTCAAACGGACCAAAGCAGACTAAGCGGTCAAACAGATGCAGAAACTTGACGCAGAAGCACTTGCTATTCATGCAGTCTGCACAGTCACAAAAAATAGGCTGCACATGGATGTACGCATAGGGGTACATGCAGACGTTCACAGGCCTGGATGAATAATGACATTTACGCCATGTGGACCAAAGCAGGTGTTAGCAGACACATGGATGCAGAAATTATGCATTGACCTTATAGGCAGGGGTTGAAATTCTCTCTCAAACTCTCTTTCACTCTTCACTCAGCTGCTTCTCTCACTTCTTACCATGCACAACCGAATGTAACACCAAGAATGCCTTTAATGAGAAACTGTACGAAAATGTGCACCATCATCCACTTCTTTTAAAATAAATAGTGCTTCACCCTCGTTATGACGACAGGCTTTCCGCCCTACCTTTGTGTGTGGCCATTCCTAACAGCTGTAAACATTTTTCCTTGAGACGTGGTCAGACAACACTTTGTACAAACTAGTTAGTGCCTTTAAGCATTTAAAGTGCAACGCAGCAAGGGCTCTGACACATGAGGCTCTGTGGTACATTCACACCAACGTGGCCCTTGAAAAACACATCAGAAGAACTCCCACCTTGGCGAGGAACAGCCTCACCACAGATGGCTTTCTCAACAACAGCGCACTGAGACAAAAGTTCACGTCTACCACTGTGGGTGGAGTGAGGAGGATGAATACATCATCATCAAAACAAAGGCTCCGAAGACAAGATTAATGTAGTAAAACAAAGATTGTCAGAGCAGTGCTACAGTACATAAAGGGCAATGGAGGGTATATTGTAAATGGTAGAGTTTGATGTCTTAAGTGCTATTTAACATATTTTCTTCTGTTTTGTTTTTCAAGGAGAAAGAAGTATGATCCTATTACACAACAGCGCACAATGAAATAGAAAGCCACAAATGAAAGTGGATTAAATAAGTATAAATCCACTGAAGGTCATGTAAAAGAGAGAACAAAGTGAGCACTTTCAAAGCAATAATCTCCTATCAAAGCAGCAGGCTAATGGTGCTCGAACTATTCAGTCTTGACTAAACAAAGAAGAGACAGCACCTTAATGAGTGCCACTCACCAAGAGACAGCAGCGCCTTCACTCTCAAACAATTTACAAGTTACATGCTTGATAGTTTTAACTGCGTCTGTCTCACCTTGAACTCAGAGTGATGTAATCACCACTGATTATTGTTTCTGCCTCTTAAACAAAATACTTTAATTTATTCCTTGTATCTGCTGTTGACCTTTAAGGCTCCTTAAATACAATTAGTATTATGCTGCCAATAGTTATATGTCTTCTCTTGTGTTTGGTGAAGCTTTGTAATAATCTCGGATATGGTTTAGCCATGTTTCACAGATGTATATGTCCTGTCCTGGTCACACACTAGAAAGTGGCACAGCAAAATTAATGGTGGTGTGAAGACGACTTGCAGGGCTGATTCTTGAACTACTGGCAAGCTAACTGCTAGCATGCTTGCAAGCATGACCAGCACTGGTTATAACATTAGGCTTTTGTCCTCATGATTGTACATCATGTCAGTCAATAGCAAGATTCATTGAAGAGGGAAAGTAGCTCTCTCAGCTTATAAGCTCGTCACCTGCTTGCTAACTATTAGTAAGGAGCCTAAGCTTCTTAGTTTGGTTGCTAACGGACAATAAGTTCACACAGTTTCTTCAAAATATGTATTTGTACAATGAACTTCTGCCTCAAACCATTCTTGTGTAGCGAAGAAGTTTGATGGAGGAGGGTCAAATACAAGTGGATGGTGCAACACAGCTAACCCCCAAATTCCACCAGATGCGTGTGGGTTGCGTCTGCGCTCCGCAACGGCAGCGGAGCCGATACGTTTCAATTCGAGTCAATGTGAATTGATAGAATTGAATAGCAGCACAATTGTTATATTGTGTGATTATGCGTGAATTCGCGAGATCTCCCCGCTGTCCTGCGTAGCTGCACCACTCCGCACAGCAAACGCAGCCGGTGGGTGTTGACGGATGGTGGAGCACACAGCGGATAACCCGTGCAGCCGTTCCGCAACAGACACGCATCCAGTGGAATTCCAGTGTAATAGGTGATGTGAAGCTGACATTATGCCGTGTTAAATTTTAGGATGGGGGCGCCATCTTGTGAGGACCATGCTGTGTTACCTGTGCCTGCTACGGTGGTTCCCTGCTTACTCTTTGGCTGAAAAGTTCAATTTGATGGAAAAAGGAAAAGATGGAGAAGACAAACAAAAGGGACTCTGCCAAGAGAAACTGAATCGCACCACCAAGCACTGGTACTTAGGCAAACTAATGACAATAAACAACATAGATCCATTTCACTTGGCAGCCCAAGAATGGGTTACAGTATCCGTTGCACTATCTCCACTCACATAACTGGACACTTTAAGTGCATAAAATTTGTGTGAGTTTAAAGGCCCAAACATACCAAACTGACTTTAGAGAACTACTGGCTATGAAGGTCCCCTGCTGTGTTGCCTGATGTTGCTGTATCTTGGCCAAAAAGTTGCACATTAACATATTGCAAAAACTATAGCCAACAGCCAACCAGCACATATATGTTCTGCACTTGCATGAGATGATTCAAAAAGGGAAACTGGAAGACCACCTTGATGCTAGTTAGCCATTTAGCACGTTACCAACACAATCCAGTGTTGAAAGAACATAGCATATTTACGATGTGCCAGTGAACAATAACACAAACCATCATGAAATGTTTCTGCTAAACAGTTTAATGGCTAAAGAAACATAATCTTACATTATGTAACAAGTTTGTCTCATTCCCTCTTGACTTGAGCTCTTTCTTTACTTTCCTTACGTCTGTTTCTCTCGTACACTGAGCTGAACTGCCAATCAGAGTGTTTTTATTCACCAACAGGCTTCGCAGTCGCATTCAACGTGCTGAATCAGTGGAAACAAAGCCGACTAGTGCCAATGAGGGCCAACAGTGCAGGACAAACCGCAGTGACAAAGGCCACAGATGCTCACCAATGGCTAAACATTGGGCGACGGCTGACCTTGTTGTGTCAGGGCCTTAAAAGTTACAAATCCCTAGAAGCCCATGAACAATTTTGCGGTGGCTGGGTGCACATTTCCTCTCCACACTGTGGGTTCTCCATTCCATAAGGTCAGCACTGTCAAGACAGCTTGCTATGTATTGGTCAAAGGTGTGAATTCGTGGGTCAGAATTCACAAAGTTGAACTTATAATTCATGCATGATTTTCTTTCTCCCCACCAGTGAATCCACCAATTACAGCAATTCCATTGAAATTAACTTGTTTAATCTCAGTCTTGATCATCGCAATTTTAGAAGCTGGTGTGACTGTAGCGTGGAGTCCTCTACTGTGTTCCTGGAAGATCAGTTAATTTCTTATTCCTCCATTAATATATTGATTCTTTTTAATGATATATGTAAGAACCAGTAGTAGTAGGTTACTAGTTTTATTCGGCAAGATAAAAGGGTCAGGATTGTATATGGATGAAGACCAAATGGCAGAAAGAGTGAAGTTGGCAAACAGAGTGAAAGTTAAAGTGAGAAATAAAAACATGGAATAATGGCACAGCTCTGCATGGCTTGTTTCGCCCCCCCTCAAATAAATTCTGATGCTCTTTTCTATTGTTGATGCCAATGAGAAGCACCATGGGTATAAGATCAATAAGTCTCAATTCTGCCAGTGAACTTGGCTTTACAGCAGAAATCTATAGCACTGTTTTGAATTATTATTACAAATCCATTGCTCTTGTTTTTCCCTGTCCCTGCTAAAAGGGGTGGGGAGGTTGTCCAAACAATGAGAGTAAATCAATGGCTACGGCAAACAAAGCACGCCCTGCGGAGCCCCCAGCATAGGTCAAGCCAAAAAAAATGCGGTATTATGATTAGTGTGATTCAATAGTTCCTTCTCTGTTTGCTCCTTGGAGAGGTTTACACTTCACCCTGAGTGGAGGATGAGATGGAGGGATGTTTCCATCTATCTTTCAAGAGCTAATGAAGTCATCATCCCTCGATAGATGTGTCCTGACCCTGTCGTGTCCTGATGGTGAGTCATCCGCCTGTCGCTCTGGCCACAAGCTGCACGCACACACACACACACACTCAAACAACATCCCTGCTTCCACATGCCCTCATCCTCTGTCCTCCTACAGTTTACAGCCCTATCATAACAAATCACTGTTATTAGACATAACACCATTAACATAGACATACACACTGCGCTAATATCGTGGGTGAATTAAGAGTATAGGAAGGTGATGTTGAACGTACATGTCCAAACACACCATGAAGTTAACACTGCACACATGTAGCCTTAAGAACGGGAACATGAAAAGATTTGGACTTTGTGTAAACGTATGTGACTTAAAGGAATTAGGCTCAAGTGGATGGAGTACGTTTATGGGTGTCAGTGTACTTGTGGCCTCCCTAGATTTAAATTGTAGCCTACATATGCATACTTAAGACTGTTAGTGTCCTATGGCTAATTTTCACACTTTGCAATCTTTGATAATAAAATATGTGGCTATGTGAAGCAGAGCTTAAGTGCAGCCGGTAGTTGTAATAACCACAAAATCACATGACAGAATTTGGTTAAGTTACTTGAAAAATGTAATCAATTACTCATGCCTCTTACGCAGTGAAAAAGTAATTAAATTAGTTTATTAATTCCTTAACAGCAGAGAAAATTAGCAGCTACTCATTATTAAAAAGCTGTCAGCCATCTTGTTTCATTTACGTAGCCCAACAAATCCATCGCTTTCCAAAAAATGGAAAGCACTGCATCCTCTGTATTTAACACGTGTTAAAATAGAAAATCAGTGAGCTTGAGGTTTGGAAGTAATATTTAATGACCAACAGTGACTTCCCGCAGCACTGGGGAAGTCACACAGCCTCAAACTGGCCTCAAAACCAAGATAAGTCCTGAATATAGAGTGACCTGTAGCTAACTAGGCAGCTAAGAGCACACAACATGCTAATAAGACAAATGTGGAGTTTCTTTTGAGACAGTTCTTCCTGTTTTGTTGGATATAGCTGCTACTGGACCTCTAGCCCTTGCGCTAAGCTATCCGCACCTTGTGTCAAAATCTGTGCACTCTTCGAATTTTATAAAAGTGAGCAAACTGATGAAACAACTGGGGGAGTCAGTGTCTGGGTTTGGAGAAAGCTGAGTGACAATCTCTCCAAAAGCCACAGGAACATGCTAACAGAAACCAAGAAGGCGGAAGCAGAGTTCTTTGTCGAGGACAGAAGGCCAAGTGGTTTACTGGGGAGCAGGTGAAGCAGGAGAGTCGGAGGCAGGCCAGGTCGGCAATGAGGAAGCAATCTGGGGACAAGCGCCGGAGGTCTTGCATAATAATGGCAAAGAACAATCTGGAAATGAGAGTCTGTGAAGTAGGAGTCTTGATAGTGGCAGGGAGTAATGATCCACAGGCGAGCAGTGTTAGCTTGATGAGGTGGGTGTGGTGGACTGGCAGGAGCGGGAAATGTGTGGACAGGTAGGTGTGGTGGAGAGGCGGGGTGAGTGGGAAACTACTGAGTGAGCTGAGAAGATGGCATGTATGGCAGGTGAGAAGTGGACACTGTGACACCAAGTGTTTTCCATATCACTGCCATCTGTGGTTCAGATGAGATTAGCCTTAATTTGGAATATCATCAGGTTATGGTTAGTCTCAGAGATAAGAGGTTAGGGTTAGGATCAGGCCCCCAGGAAAGCACCTTAGCCTGGCTTCTAAATTTTCCCAGATGCCACTCGTGGGATTGAAAAAAATCCTCTGTGGCCCCATAAGCATTTTTCCCATAGACCACCACTGTAAAAGAGATGTCTATAAAACTGTTGACAGTAAATCTCTAACTGCAAAAAAGGTTGATTATGACTCTTTCTAGTATGAATTTTTGATCCATGGAGGTTTTATATTGCCAAGAAAAGCAATTCAGCAATCTGTGATGTCATCACAATGTAAAATCTACGAGCCCAGAACTTGCCAGCAGGAGAAATGCTGGCGTATATGCACCAGGCGAGCACTTTCACTGGACTAAAGCTAGTATCTATAGTCATAGTAAGGATGGTTTGAGGTTTACTATCGCAGACACAGTCAGGTGGGGATTATAGAAAAGTTTCATCACCCAACACCAGACTAGTCTCTCCGCTGAATCCACAGAGATGAAACTGATATAAACTCTGTCTCCCAAACCGCAAACAAGCCAACCCCCAGAATGTCACTGTAAGGGAGCTCGGTGATACTGGGGTTAGTAACTGTTTTCACTGCGTGTCAAATACACAAGATGTTACTGCCAAAAAGAGCTCACATTACTGTATGTGTTGCTCAGCAAAGCCATACTGCCCAACGCCGAGCAGATCCAGCAGCGTACAAAGACACACAGACAGGGATTCTGGGAAAGCTTAAGAGGCAGAGGACAGCTGAAGTCTCTGTTTGACAGATGCCCTGGCTCTCAGAGGAACAGAATTAAATAGCTGACATAGTTTGGATGGAAGACTTTCATGCCCTTCTTTCTCACTCACACTCTCACACACACACACACACACACACACACACACACACACACACAGTTCGCAGATCTAGCTGTCTGACAGAACATAAACACGTATTAGCCGTATCATCTCTCATCGACACTTAATGCTGCAGTGCCGGGTGTTAACACGCCACAAGCCGTGCTAATGCACTGTGGCAAGCACAGTTTTAAGTAGCACTACTAATGTACATTCATAGAGACACGCACACATATGAGTTACACACAGAAAGTGTAAAAGCTGCAGCGGGGAGGCCCCAAAATACACAGAAAAAGGTAAGACCTGACCTCAGGGACGTGGACTTACAGTATCCTGTATGCATTACTAATGGAAGAATGGATATTGTATAATATACAGTATATCAGTGAAGCTAAGCTGCTTCCTCCAGATGGATTCAGTGTGTGTCTCTGATTTCTAATCCTATTTCCTCATGTCCATAGTGCCTGTTTAATTGTGCAGTAACGCAGGTTGGAAGGAAGGGTTTCACAAGTTTATGTCCACAGACGTTACACACACACACACACACACACACACACACACACACACACACACACCTGATTAATCTATGGCTCAGATGGCTAAGTACCTCAGTAACCACATGACACAGTATCATGGGTTTATGGACGTGTATCTATTCAGCAGGGATCAAAAGGCTTTTCATGTATGTGTGTGTGTGTGTGTGTGTGTGTGTGTGTGTGTGTGTGTGTGTGAGCATGTTCCAGCAGCAGTGGTAACTTGTCAAGTCATGATGGAATCTATAATTGATGGACCAAGCTGCCACTTCAATTTTCTTTCGCAATAAGAACCAAAGCTGATTTTTCTCTCTCTCTGGCCTCTCATACCTGAAAGGGCAGTTTTAGATTTCTGTGGTTATCAGCTGATACACTGTCTATCTATTTCTCTCACTCACTTTCTCCCTGGCTTCGTTGTCTTTGTTGACCTTGCTGAATTCCTGAATTCCTCCTCCTCTGATCCAGTCTCTTCTTTAATCTCATGGCTTCTCTCTCCATCGATCACCCCCCTCTCTTTCAATTTCTTTCTCCTATTGTCCCACTTCTCCTCAAGCTGCGTTTGCAGACAGTTTTTCATCGCTGTATTTACAGTTAACATTTCTTGTCTTTTCTTATTCTCTGGTCTTGTTTCTGTCTGTCCAGCACCCCTCTCCCCGCCCGTTCCTCTCCTCTTCCTGATCACAGGGTTGTATTGGTGTTAATTGGATGATTTCACGATGGGATACAGGTGACTGTAGTGCTTTGATCCCAATCTGCATGATGACCCTTTCCTGGTTGGAGTTGGGGAAACACTGATTATTTCCCCCCACAGGATCTATGAGTTGTGTTTGCACTGCAAAAAATGTCCATCTTTGACATAGACTATGGATGTCTCTAAAACCAATCTAAAGCTAATCTACTAGAAGTATGTACTGATTCGGCCAAAATGTAGCATGTTGTATGAGTATGTAAACAAAAGCAAAATCCCTAGTATGCATTCGACCAGTCTGCCTTACCCACTGTGTCCCATGGTGCAAAGCGCTGGAACAGTCATAATAACCAGTCATTGGTGAGATGGCTGACAACATCGACCCTGTGTCTTTGGTGGATAAGTGCCACTTTTAACACTTTTTTCTTATTTAGGGCCCGTCCCAATACCCCCCCTTAGCCCTACCCCTACATTAGCGCGTTCCCACGAGGGGTAGTGGCGTCACAATTCCTTTTTGTGTGTAGGGGTATGGGGCATAACGAGGGGTAGTGGGTATGAAACTAGCCCTTCAGAGCGAGGGATTTCAGATGCTGACTTGCCAGCAAGGGGTAGACGTTGCCATGGCTACCACCGAGCAAGAGACGGGGAAAAAAGTTCATGCATAGCTAACATTACCGTCGTCAGGTTGCTTGTTAGCTAGCTAGCTAGCTCACACACACACACACTATCTGGTGTCTGTCATCTTTCCTGTTCTGCAAAATTGTCGGACTTTTCACATTACGATAACACGCCGGCTAGTTTAATTATGCTGCCTCGTAATGTTAGCTGGTTAGCTAGCTAGCAGAAGTCCCCTGCCGTCTGTCGTTCATCAAACAAAGCATGATGAATGCGGCAAACGCGATCGGTAGGATGAATGAGACTCCATTGTAGATGCCGCTTGGAAATGTAGATGGCTCGCAGCTTCCTGTTTAAAATAGTTACGTATGCGTGAACGTAACCGACGCAGTGACGTAGTGATTGGTATCCCAATTCCTAGGGAAAGATTTCTACCCATACCCCTCGTTGCTTCATTTTGAGGGCCAAGGGGTAGTGGACAAGGGGGGGTATTGGGATTGGGCCTTAGTCTTGTGTAAGGAGAACAAAATCACAACTGACTTTTTTATCACTAGGGGGAGCTATACAGAAGCAGTGGTTTACTATTAGTAGCACTGTTTTTACTCCCACTTTCAAAAACTGGAAGCCGACTAAGCCCGGCCTAAAGAATGGGTTTAACGGTTACATACTGTGATCAAGGTCATATGCAGTGCTGGACACATATTTGTTGGCAGTATGTATTTTGTGGTTTTGAATACAGCCATTATCTGGTATGGAGCTTAAGACTTGCTCTTTAATCTTTAAATTTATGCCTCTCACACTGTCTTGGAGGTTGTCTTGGCCTACCTTGGATGTAAGCTGACTGACCTAGGAGGATCATCAACTGATTAGGGTTATGTAGGTCCTTAGGACTCTGGCACATTAAGGTGATGGTCGGCCGCCAGTTAAAGTTGTGCCCTTAGTGACCAGCAGCAGACATAAATAAATGAGTATCATTTCAGTCAGGAACACTCTTGTCATAGACTGAACCATTTATTGCAACAAATGGAAATACAGTTATGCTTGGTGCTGATGGCTCCACTCTTAAGATGCTCCCTGGATTCAACAAGCAGCATGCTTAACCAAAACAGGGAGTGCATTGCAGAAATCCCCCCAGGGTGTACAAGAGTGGGCCCAAAGCAAGACATAAAATCCCCTTTTGACCTTTGAGCCATGTTAGGACTCTGAATTAGGAAGGTGGACGCTGGGGTGGAGGAGGCGAAGCTTTGCCAGCAGCAGCAGCAGCAGCAGCAGCAGCAGTGTGTGGCAGCACTAGTGTAGCAGGGATCAGTGAGCAGGAGGCCATATTTAAATGCTGGTCAGCTGGTTACAGGTGGGGCGTATGACTTCTGTGTCCTGCATGAGCTAACGCAAAGTTTAATTTCTTTCAACATCAGCTTGTGTTGGTAACATGCTAACTGGCTAACTAGCATCTCAAATCCATTCTGTCTGCCTTCTGGTTTCCCTTTCTGAATCACGAATACATACTACTGCCGCCTGCTGGTTTAGAGAGTTATTTCCTCTCATGCAGATGCTAGTTAGCTGTTTTGGTGTGTCTGGGCATTGTCGCCTCATAGCAAGAGGGTTCCTGGCCCTTCTTTACAGAGTTTGCATGTTCTCCCTGTGTCAGTGTGGGTTTCCTCCAGGTGCTCCAGCTTCCTCCCACAGTCCAAAGACATGCAGGTTAACTGGTGACTCTAAATTGTCCGTAGGTGTGAATATGAGTGTGAATGGTTGTCTGTCTCTATGTGTCAGCCCTGTGATAGTCTGGTGATCTGTCCAGTGCAGACCCATGTGTTAACTCTGGCACCCACCCTTTGTCATTGTCTTTTGGTTTTGCCCTGCGATGCCTCCACAGCAGACACGACATATCCATGCTCTTCTTTCATCGCTGACATCGCTGATCCACCCACTCCATTGTTTGCTTTGTTGTAACCTTAGTGAAATAAATTGTTTAAGCTCCCAACTTGTCACATTCCTTGAGCTCGTCTGTGACAGTTAACACAACTTGATGCAATAAATCCTCTCTGCCCACTGTTCAGGTGTGATGTAATCAGATAGTCACAAATGTTATACTTGATGTTTAGGATTTAAAACTTTTCTTGGTGTTTTAAATGTGGGCATTGTTGGAATTCCAGATGTCCACTCCTAGCTCCAGGTTTTTCATTTTTATCAGTAAAAATTCAGAAATATAACCCGCTGATGAGCTCTTGTGTCAATAAAAGGCCAATATTGCCTCATATCACATCAGCATGAGTCTGTATGTTTGACTACTTGACACATCGCTTGACACTTCTCTCGTTGACTGATTCGCCAGCCTTCCACAGGCCCCTGCTGATCTCGAGAGAATTGCTTATAGAAAGTTGGAGGTAGTAATTATAAGTTTGCCCTCCTCTCCATAGAAAGTTGCAGGTCTAGTTGGTCCAGTCATCTCTGATGGAGAGATAAAAGAGGAGGAGGAGGGGAAAGGCTTGATCTCAGCATACAGGAGAAATAGATGACTAACCAAATAGGAGGGCCCAGCCAGCCGTGACCACAATCAATGGGCTTTCTCTAAGTGTCTTCGATTTAGACTCACACTCCTCTCTCCGCCGCAATCTCTTTCTCCATCACTCTCTCCATATATGTTTATATACTTTCATGGCTTTTCTCTCAATCTTTCTCTTCAACTTTTTCTTTCCCCTCTCTCCCTCCATCCTTTCCTCGCGTATTTGTCTTCATTCTGTCGTCTTTTTCTCTCCATTCCTCATCCTTCTCTCGTGTAATCATTTTTTCCTTCTTTGCCATTTTCTGCATCTTCCCTAACACATACATTTTCTTTCTCTTTGTCCTGTTTTGCTCCATCCTCCCTTCTTCATTTATCTTTTTCCTGCCTTCATCTTCACGTTCTGCACTCCTCTGCCCCTCTCTTTCCCCTTTCTTTATGTTTCCCGCTCTCATTATCACCCCCTTTTTTCCCATGTCTTTCTCTCCCTTCATTCATCCGTCTTCTTCCCTTTCCTTTTTTGCCTTTCTCCCACACCTCCCCTCTCTCCCAACTCCCCCCTCCTGTCTCTGTGCAGACCCCCCTCACTCCCATCCTGAGCTGGTATTGATTGAGTCCTCACAGCTTCATTAGGATTCTCCCGTTCACCTTGTTGGATGCAGCCCCGGGGCAATGATCCAGCGGGGCTCGAGAGAGAGGGAGAAGCGCGCTCTGGTTACATGTCAACGTTTCCCATATTTCACTTTTAGCGGACTTACTTTTGCTTATCTGCTCATTCCAGGCTGCTGAAAGTGCGCTTCAAGGATGTTAGCGCCTCACGCCCCGTCCTGGGGTTTACTGTCATGAAGATGTGTCACAGGCAAACTGGAGGTGAAGACTTAATTTAGCAGTGTGTGTATGTGTTGGGGGCTGCTTTGCATTCATTGTGCGGTCTCAAGTTCAGAGAGATGTTCTATTTTCTTTCACTCATCTGCTCCTCAGATCTTGACCTTTTGACCCCTGCCTTTGATCTAAAAAATTGTATTTTGTTGACATGATAAGGGTGATAAAGTTTAATTTAGCAGCACATTAGGATATTAACAGGAACATAAAAGTGCAGCATTCCTGTAATGTCCTTTTTTAAAGTATTGTAGGCAACATTTAATGCTCAATTTTAAATTAGAAGTCAGTGGAGGGGAGTAAAAGATGGCCATTTACATCCGACTTCAGAGACCATCTTTGAACAGATCCCGACATCAGTGCATGATAGATTTCTTTATGGTCATCTGCTGCAGGCACATTACTGTAAGTGTTCACTTTATGTAGCCTACGATGTTGTTGGGTTCTCCCCGATTTCAGATCAGATTCCTGCTGTGAAGATTTTGGTTTAGAAGCTTTTATTCATGATTTTCCACAGTAGAAAGTGCTGCTATACGGTCATTCACTCGGCTGCAATGACAGTGCACAGACACTGAGTACGTTTACATGGACAATTTAATTCCCTTTTCATTCGGAATGAAAGTTCATTCCTATTAAAAGTGATCTTGTAAACACCTTCGGAATGAAAATGGCCAATGCGATGGACTACAGTGTTTTCTTCCAGTAAACGTAAACACGTAACATCCGCCCCGCCCCCTATCCAATCAGAAACCTTCCCTGCCCCAAATCTTGCGGACCCGAATACAGGTGATTAAACTGATCTCCCGTGTAAACCCTCATTCAGAATGAATATTTCCCATGTAAACTACCTGGAAAGACTTTAATTCCGAATGATTTCATTCAGATTTATTTCATTCTGAATGAGAAGCCATCATGTAACTGCATCCACTGAGAGATGAAGACCTGGGAAGGCTGACCAAACAGAGCAGGCAGGGCTTTTTCAGGAGGCGACTTAAAGAGACAGGCGGAGCACCTGTTTCAGACAGAGGGTGAATACAGGTGTTCCAGCACAGATAATGGGAGGAAAATAAAGTGTGTTTCGAACATCAAAGCATGTCAAGATGTTCTAGAAGAAACCCAAAACACAAGTACGAACGTGAAAATTAGCAACAAGTTCTCATCCCAAGTCGTCACATATCGCCACCTTGTCAGTGGCCTACATATTATATCCCAGGTATCCTCATGCATCTGCTGTTGGGGTTCCAGAACACTGCAGCCAATGCTGGGACGTCAACAAAACCACGTGGTTAGGCTTAAACAACAAACATCATGGTTTGGATCTACTTTCATACTGGAAGCAAACACTGCTTTCTGGGTGAAAGTCCCCCATCCGCCCTATAGTGACCCTCCAGCTCCTTATATTACATTCTTCTCCTACCACCACGACAGGTGCCATCCCGCCACATTATGAACTGACGCCACTCGTCCATGTATCATACTGTCGTGGCAGGTGCCACCCAGCCGACTGGTGGCATATTATAATACCGCGAAAGGTCATATGTGGCGATGTTACAGACTGACGCTGCCTGGCCGCATATCATACTGCTGCGAAAGGCGGCTCTTCTTGTCAGATGTTTGACGCCAAAATCACTGACAAAGTGGCGGTAATTGATGACTTCGGAATGAGAAATGAGAAAATGAAATTAGCATAATAGGTCCCCTTTAAATTACTTTTAAAAATGATTATCTTCTATCATCCAGTTGGCTACAGTTTTATTTTAGGCAGTGAAAAGTTATTTCAGTTATCCCCATAAATCAGTCCTTAAGGTTCATAAATGTGTTTTTAAAAAAAAAGTATTTTTCTTGACTCAACATTTTTACGCATCATCGCATCATGCTCGTACTTTTTGTATTTTCTCTTTGTAGGATTTGTTCCTCTCGTCTTCATTTTGGATCAGGTCTAGCTTTGTTTGAGTCCATGTTGGGTAAATTTTCTGAAAATTTACTGTTGCATGTCCAGTTTGGGTAGGGTAGGCCTTCCTTGGGTCTGTTTTGAATTGGGCTGGAAATATCTGGAAGTCCTCTATCCTGTCCACCTGTCAGTGTCCTTGAACAAGGCACGCCAACTCAAAGTTGCTCTTGATTCGTGTGTATGTGGGGAAAAGATGCAGGTTGCCTTTGACATAAGCATCAATACATGTAAGGTAAAAGTGACCCTGTTTTTGTTCCATTTTCAAATTTGCTTTATTATCATGACCAGATATCAATACCACCAAAGTTTGTTGCCCATCGCTACACTGACCTACATTATAGCCTGTAGTGAACCCAAACGCAGAACACAGTCTTAGAAAGAGAGTGGTAAGACTGGGGTTTTATTGCCAGGATAATGAATGTAGCCGTAGGGGAAAATCCAGGGGACAGAAGCTGATGGCAGGGAAGCAAAACAAGTTTGGAGGGGTTTGGCTGGCTGGGAGTGTGGCAGAAGGTCAAAGAGGCAGGCAGGCAGGTAGGAGGTGATCCTATGATGGAGATCTCAACACAGGGTATGTATCCACAAAAAAAACACACAAGCAAAACTCTAAGCTGAATTCACAATTCAACAGTAGCCTGAAGCATTACTGCACCACAGTGGTAGACACAATGAGCTGGAGAGGACTGGAGAGGAGAGCTGGTGTTTTATACTGCGGGGTTGATTACTGGATGGTTCTCAGGTGAGCAGCAGGGAGCAGCTGAGTTGAATGAATGTAATCAGGAACCCAGGAGAGTTCCAGTTCAAGATCCAGCGATGCAGAATTAGATATAAAACAGATGCCACATTTCATGTAAAAGAGCCCTTATGCCCAGTATAGCAGCAGATTATTAATCTTTACAGTATCTCCTCCATAGCTCACATTATTTCTAATGGAAATAATTTTCAATCTGACGTCTCCGCTCTTACTGAGCACTTAACAGCATGAGGATAACAACACTCACCCTGCCTCAACACTAAATCCAAATATAAGTCTCTATTAGCGCTGTTTGGGTGAACTCCGTCACTCTCGGCCTCCTTATGTTACGGCCTCGAGCTTTTACACTCTTTCAGCTAATGTTTCAGGCAGATGATTAGTCACGACTTTGTCTAAATATGTCAGATTGTGGCAGAGTGACACGAAGCAGAAGCAGAGGAGAAAGTGTTGGTCGTGTGGGAGTCAGACGCAGAGAAAGTAGAGACCCACATGACCAGAATACACCCACTGATAACCACGCATACTAACATACGTACACCTCTAATGCTATCACGGCTATATATGTAAACAGAGTTGCATTAAGACCTTTATAAACAAACAGATTTCCCTGTCTAGTGACGAGCTGACATATTCCCACATAAAAATATCACTGCTCCGTTTTTTTCTACTTTCTCTCCACGAAAAACTTTCTGCCACAGACTCAAGACATTACACAGACCCTGTGTTTGAGATGTGTGTCTGATATGTGCATCTGTATGTTTTCACTGGGCAGCTGCCGTCTTCCTTTATGTGCTGTCTAAACCACAGGATGATATATTGTGGTGCTGATGCATTTGTATGTAAAAATAGTGTTGGGACTCTGGGTTGAGCTCTTGCACAATACCGTGCAGACAGAGAAACGGGAGAATGGTGTACTCTACATGCATATGTCAACTCTTAGGGTTAATAGACCAGTCAGTATCGTTCCCTGCTGATATCATGATGCTATTAAAGCTACTTACATTCATTTAAAATGACTTTTAACCCTTTATTCATTCAGAATATCTGTTTTATTAATTTATTCACCTACTTTACTTTACAGGAATTGTGCACATTAAAAAATATTACTGTAAAAGTGCACGAGTTAGCCAAAAATAATAGTTTATAATGCACTAGTCACCCTAAAAAAGTAAATAAAAACTTGAAGCTGCACTTGTCAATGGTATTTTTTTTTTTTGAGTGAAAGTAAAAGCCAACCCCAGATTCACTTTTGTTTGGCCCCAGAGGAAAGAAAAATTCAGAGTAAGATCTCTTCTCTGCCCAGCCTATTTCTCCTAGACATAACTGAGCTCAGTGTAACGTCAATATGAGACTTCGACCACTTTCCTCATGCTTCTTAAATTCAGCTCCAGAAAAGTAGCCTTCCTCTTGTCTCAGCCTGATCCTAGTTTAAGATCTTAAAATACACTTATTCCTCTCTCACTGCAGTAATCTGTATTTGTCTGAAATGATCAGCTCTTAAGAAAACAGTAAGATCCAAAACCAGATCCATCAACCATAAAGCAGACAATCCCATAAACCAAGACGAAGAGGCACTGGAAGAGGTGGACACATTTACATACCTGGGAAGCATTGTTGAGAAAGACAGAGCCAGCGACAAAGACATCCAAACAAAAACAGGAAAAGCAAGATTGTCCTTTCTTATATTAAGACCAATTGACCTATGGCTAAGTCCCGCCCTCAAACGCGATGAGCCAATCACAGTGCGTATAGCCATTCCCATACACTGGGACATTCTCTGCCTGGACGTCCATTGAAATGCATTACAGAAAGTCAGTTTTGTTCGGTTTTATGAGCTTTTTCTGAGATTTGAAGTTTAAAAATGGTCAAACGGTGTGCATGGGGTACATGCAACTCTGACACAAGGTATCCTGAGAGGCTGGGCGACCAGGTGTATTTTTTACACTTTAAACCACATCTCAACCGAGAAAAGTGTCTCCTTTGGATAAAGTTGTGTGGTAACGTTAGACCACAACATCAACTCAACGTGAATAAGATTAACAATGATGTCTACATCTGTTCTAAGGTAAGTCAACATTGTGTTTGAGGCAACATATTGTCACTTTGCTGGAAAGAAATATAAAGTTATCTTTAACATCTCTAGCTAACGTTAGCTAAAGTTAGCCTAACGTTAGCTCCTAGCTGCGTTGTTCATCATGTCACCTTGTTTGCTGGGAGTTCATTAGCCTATTTTGTTCTAGTTTTGTACTTTGGTGATCGTACATCATTGTTAGCTGTTGTCCAAAGGGCTCTAGTTAAGCTAACGTTAACTTCTGGAGCTTAGCTTCATTAACTTATCTGTAATGGCAGAGATAACAAAGGTTGGCAAACGTTATGCTGAATGATTCAGTGTAAATACTGTAGCACCAAACTAACGGAGAGACACTCTTGGTAAAGATGGTAAAAAGGCCGTTATCCTTTTCTCATATTCTGAGCCAAAAACCTTAACTTCAATGGCACTTAAACTTGTTGTCTTTGATGGTGACACCAACGAGATGCGGTTCACAAGCGTACACTGTGACCTGTAAATTTTGGCTTGTAATTTAAGCTTTTCATCGACCTTCTCAACAATAAAATGATGAATATATCCCTCATTGCGTAGTTTAGGCCCTTTTGGTTACTTCTCAATGACATCTGATCGTTATGTCCCCAAAAATCATCAGTTGCCTCCTGCGAAATGCCGTGTACTGTGACACCTGCCATAGCGCCGGTCACTGAATGTTGATAGTTTGTCCGAGTGAGTGGAGGGGGGTGTGGCTTAGCCATAGGTCAATTTGGAACAAAAACCAAACTCAAGTCCGTCTTGTTTTATGGGGCAGAAACATGGAGAACCACAAAAGTCGCCAAAACAAACTGCAAGCCTTTCTAAACAGATGCTTACGACACATCCTGGGAATATACTGGCCAAATACAATAACAAATGAAGAGCTCTGGCAAACCACACAACAAGAACCACTTGAAGTACAAGTCAAATGCAGGAAATGGGCAGGATTGGGCACACCTTGAGGAAACCTCCCCCCAACACGACCAGGCAGTCCTTATCCTGGAACCCACAGGGTCAAAGAAAGCCAGGAAGACCAAAGAACACCTGGAGAAGGTCTGTCGAGGCAGGACTCAAGGACTCAAGAACATCCTGGAAGGAAGCAGAGAAGATTGCCCAACACCAAACCAGCTGGAGAAAGTTTGTGAATGACCTACGCTCCCCAAGGAGCAAAATGGTTTTAGTCAAGTAAGTCAAGATCCAAAAGAAGATTTGTTGATGTGATCAAATTCAAGTTCCAACTCTGTATTTTATCTGTTCTCAGAGTTGAGAAACCTCTGAGGAGCCTATGAGCACAGCAAAAGAACACCTGCTGATTTTGCTCATTATTTCTGTGTAGGAAAAACAGGTCAGAATTTAGTAACAATAAGAAGCTGATTTATTTCTGATAAGACAAAGAAACAACTTGTGAGCAGCAAAATTTTCATCTGGGGTGTTTTGCCTCACTACATTTGCATTTTTTGGCACCATGTCTCTTGGCTGCCTGCTGCTTATGGTCTGGCACCTGGGGTCTCATTTAAAAATGTTGCGTACGCACAAAACGAGGCCTAAAACAAGTGTACACCACTTGTTGTGATCTATAAAAACAGACTTGATGAGAGAAACTTTGACCCATGCTTACGAGCATTTTCGAGTCAGGAAATTGACAATGCAGATGGTGAGGTGAAAGCCTGATTGCACATATTGTTGAATATTTTTGGGGGCACGCTATTTTTGGCTTTTGTCTGTACGCACGTTTTTAGTATGGATTGGACTGTTTGAGACGACTACTTTCTTATAAAGCCACAACCTCACCTGGGTGTGGGAGTGTCCATAAAAATGCCCCAAAGCACAGGAAATAAGAGGAAAATAAGAAAATACAGAGGGCAGAGTCTCTGCAGAATTACACGCGGTCACACACATCAAGTGATGATTGAGACGGATTCCTTAAGAATGAGTCTATACAATGTTTTGTAAGAAAATCCTGCATAGTTCTTTAACAGTGGATCAAATAGTTGAATGTGGTGTAATGTCGGAGGGATCACTTGACCTTTTTGAAACCTGAGCAACCTCAGCTTGATTTCTTTTAAAAACATGGGAAAAAGGCAATGAGTAATGAAAGAAAAGACCCCAAAAACTTGGCATGAAATTAGTAAAAAGAGACAATTAAAAGAAGAAAATTAGTCTAAAAAAAGTAAAGACAGAAAGTTAAAAATAAACAAGGAAATGACCTGGAAAATTATAATAACTCTGTAACATAGTATGTATGCAAAATGTAGTAATAATAATAATTATTGTACTTATATATTTTTTCTTTTTTCCCCTATTTTATTTTTTTAATTGTATAAATCTATTAAAAAAAATTGCAATTTGTGGGACATTTAATAACAAGTTGCTCTTTGCCTTTTTCCCCATAGTTTTGAAAGAAACGGCACCATCTTGCTTGGGGTTTAAAGGTTTAAATACTCGCGAAAGGCGTCTGAAAGCAACACAGGACAAGTGATGTCGCTCCATGTTTCAAAGGGTTAAAGTGAGAAACCCACTGAGATGTACAAGCTCTGTAGTTTTTCCTCTTAACTTAAAAGCTTATATCACCTCATTGTTTTAGTTTGAAACGCGGCTCTCATTAACCCTGTTTCCATTTCCAGCACTCAGTTGTTTCTATTAAAAAATCTCTCATACAACCAGCGTATGCTACCTGTCTACCTACCAAACAGGAGACATTAAGAGTTGGCAAAAAATAACTCTAAACATGCTGCCAATTCTTTGAGCTGTTTTTTCACTTGTTCTGCCAGAAAAATGTGGCCAAAAAATATAATCATACAAAGCATTAATTAATAAATCACAGTGTTAATGCATACAATGAATACAATAAATGCCAGAAACTTAAAATGAACACATAAATCACAACCAACGGCACAATGAAACTGGAACCACAATAAAAAGCCGGCCTGTTCTCACTCTGAACTTGTCACATACAGCGGCTTTATCAGTGATTTCTGCATCAGATAATGATGCACAAAGGCACCTTTCATGGCAACATGATAAGCCACCGGGCGGCATCAGTTTGTAATGCCGCTGGCCAGCGTCAGCTTGTAATGCAGTCGGCAACAAGGTAATACAAAGAGCTGGAAAATCCCTAAAGGGCGGGCAGGAGGGGAGGTGGATGGATCCAACAAACCTCGGCCTTTTAACCAGGAGCCGGCTGTATGATGCCCGTGTGTGTTTTAAGCCAAACCGTGATGTTTATTCTAAATTTAACCATGTGCTTTGGTTTCACAGGGAAATAAACATAAAATAATATTTTACCAACATTATCAGTGTATTTAGAAAAAAGCTCTTAATGCATCTGATGAGCAGAAACTGTACATTTAAAGACACAGTACATGTAACAAGTGTAAATTGACATGCTGTTCTACAACATCAACACCAGACGCAGGAGGTTACCTAGCATGTCATATGTAGACGTGAAAATCAGCTGACAAAGCAGCGATATCTGACAAGTCGGGATGAGAGAAAACATATAATTTTCATCCCATTCTTATTCCCAGGAGGTCAAATACCAGGGAGATGGATGGGGCAAACAAAACCAGATTATACAGGAGATCACAGTTTGTGTTCTGTGTGAAACCAAAATTCAGTGTTGTTTAAACAAAATTTTAAATCACGAATGTTCCAACATCACATGTGACACCAAAGATCAGTGTTGTTTTTCTAACGTAAAGTTAAGTTAAGCTACGGTCTTCATGCACTGATCATTTTGCGATTTGTCTTTTAATATGACTTAATTTCAAACCATAATGGGAAAAATATATATTATAAAAAAACAAACAAGACAAAGAGGAAAAAGGAGTAGGTAGAAGTAAAACTTATATGTACCTACCCCTTCTTACATTTCTTCTTTTAACTCACATATTATTTCAACAAATTCCCCAATTTATTTACAACTAATATACAACTATCCCCAGTCTATTTACCACTCAATGAAATAAATAAGTAATAAATTAAATTTAAATTGATTTATATTTGTGCTTTGTTTTAACTCATCATGCAGCCCCATCCACAAGTCCACTCCACACACAGAAATATACAGACATTTTTAAAAATTAAATTCTCCTCTTAAATTATAAGCCCTCCATCACAAAACATTTCTTGAACGTCACCAAGAAGTGAATTAATTCTTGCTTTAAATATGATTATAGCAGTTTTAAATTGACCAGATCCAGAAATTTAAATTCTCTGTAAATATTTTTTATTGTTTCTTTTTAAAATCTCCTTTATTGATAATCAGTCTATTAACTTTTTTTTTTAAAAATATATATATATTTACAGATTCCTTTATTCCTCTGAAGTCCTTGGCATATTTTTTATTTTTATTTATAACTCATCTATTTATGTGTCTACTTGTTACTGTATGTTATAGTGTGTGTGCAAAGCAAGCAGTTCAAGCAAACATCCCTTAGTGGCATTAATAAAGTTGTCTAAGTCCGAATCTGAATTAAACCTTACTGTAACCGTTTTACAGCATTAACCACGTGTTTAAACTTTGTGCACACAGATACACTAAAGGGTGCCCTGCGCGTTGCTATAAGACGCAAAAGGGTGGGACAAAGTGTTGGTATTTAAAGACCCAGAAATGAGAACAGGTTGTATTATTACAATAAGAGAAAATGGAAATCAAACAAAAGTTAAGGACATAAAAATAGGCACACAACAGCAAAATCTAAATCTAGATCATCGTGCTATGTGTCCTGCATCTGAAGTTCATCAGTCTGTGTGTCAAAAAAAGGTGTTGTGTCGTATTATGGTCTAAAAGCTGAGGTCTTTTCATTCCAATAAGAAACAAAATGTGGAGACACTGATTCTTTGTGCTATTTTTGGCGGGCATAAAAGCGGTCAAATATAAAGATACCATCATCCTCTCAGTCTAAACACACCGGTCAGTATCTGCCTTCAAAACCCATATCGCTCAAACCCTTGTATGTCTACATGTTCCCAGACGTGTATGTACGCAAGTGCTGTTCAGTGTTAAGTGCCTCTCTATGCCTCTTGCTGCCCTCCGCTCCTCTCCTCCTCCACTCTCCCGTCCTCGTGGCTGTAGGGAGTGTAGAGGAGTTGGGAGGGCTGGTTCAGTTCTCCAGCAGACACCCTGTTTATTTAGCCTGACATTCCTCCACTGCTCCCCGAACGGGAGAGCCGGCTACTCTGCCTAGTCTCATCCTGACTCACGTCCGCCCCGTCAGTGCCAATGACATCTGAAATATGTGTGTAGGGAGAGGGTGCTTACATGGTGCATGGAGCAGCACACACACATGTATGGGAACACTGTCTGTCTCCATGTGATGTCTGACATATCATCATTACCGTCATCAGATCTTCGTTAGCGTGCATTATGGTCTTTACAGGCATGTCGGTACCTGATGAGCGGCTGCAGGAAGCCATTACACTTGACGACAGATTGCATTTGCAAGTCACCCTCCTCACGATGAGCTTCAACTGTGAAAGAGGAACCAAAGCGGCGGTTTGGCCGGTCTGTCCTGTCTCACCACCCTCTGAGTTTATTTACCCTTCACTTCTCATTACACCGCTGACTTTCGCCTGGGCACGGTGGCCATTTTAGATCGTTGAGTAGCCACAGTCCACAGGGGCCTCTAATGAGTCATTGGAGTTTCTGTCGATACCGCTCACGTGCACGTCTTTATTTGCCTCTGTTTAGGATTTCCTCTAATTGATATTGAGTGCTGACTCGCAGCTCAGTTCGCATGTGTTGAACTGCTTGTCACTCAAAATTAGCCGTCTTTACGAGGCGGCCCGAGCGCTGATGTGTGCAGTGAAACACGTCTTTATGGTGCGGTTAGCGACACGATTTACGATTAATTTTCTTTACCTAGACGTTTGGCTGCGGCGGCACATTCTCCTACCCTTTTGGGTCAACTTTCCATCTCTTTTATCCCTTCTGCTAAGCTCAATAACATATTTCAGTCCCACGTTGGGTTCGGAGCCAGAGTATTGGCTTTCTCATTAGAAAAAGCTCCAACTCCGTTCCTAAAAATCCCTCTCTTCATGCTTATTTATTACTGTGTGAAAATGTGTGCGCAGCGCGAGCGGGCATGTGATTCAAATCTGTCATGTGCTGTAGGTATGTGAGCGTCAGTGCAGCCAGTGTTTCTTTCTCTCCATGACCAGTTGCTTCTGGCCTGTCTCACTCGTTACCCTGTCATAACAAGCACTCCGCCGCTGTATTTCACCTTACATGCACACACAGCACAGCACATACACACATGCACCAAGGTCCAGCTTACACATTCTGACTTTTCCTCACCTCATTAAGCTGCAGAGGAGAGGAAGAGGAAGAAATAAGGAGCAAGCGAGCCGCGGAAACAGACAAAGTGAGACGGCGCAGGGCTTTGAAAGCCTGTGTTTTATGTTTTTATGCCTTTCTAGGTCATGCTGTAGAGATGCAAGCCGCTAAGTTGTCTTGTGCTTTGAAAAACATTAAGTCCAAAGTGCCTGGTCGGATGCGTCAGCCTGCCCGGCAGAGGGAAAGCGAGTGGATGTGTGTATGTCAGGGAAAATGTGTGTATGAGTTCACTATAACGCCCACTGTGCTTTTCACATACAGAGTCATGCATGCATGAATGCACAGGCACACACATACTGTATCATCCCTTCAGCCTCTCTGTTCTCACACACTGCTCAGCCTTTAGACACACACCCTGTCTCTCTGAACCAGAGAGGTGATCGAGTATATTCAGTGTGTAGTGTGTGTGTGTGAAAAATCCAAAGGTCCACTGTGATTTTACAGGGAATGCCTTTCAGCCTGGTAACTCAGTCTGCCTCCATCTTTTTACAGCAACCGTCCCATTCCATCATGCGTGGCCCGGGACACACGAGCAGCTGCTGGGTGAGAAGCTTTGGCAGCTGTCCCTCTCAGGCCAGGGACGCTCACAATGGGAATTGACTGCGGGGAACGCGATAGCGACCTTGTCTTATTACGCTAATACAGCCTCGGCAAACACTGGATGGATAGCCTGTCCGTGGTGGCTGCCGTTCAGACTGGAGAGCGCTGCTAAACGCATATCCTGTAATGCTTTTTTTTATGTTTTTTACCGTTTTTGTGGCTCAGAGTTATAGTGTGGTTATTGAGCGCGGCCCCAGACATGGAGGAGAATAGATTTCACTTGTGTAACACTGCAACGCAGTCCAGCCTCAAGGTCGAGCACATGGTTCTTTCCCATTAGGTATGTTTTACTGATTGGGGGCAGAGTTAAATATTCCCAAGCATTCCCCAGGTAAGGTAGACGTGTAACATTTTAAAGGTTAAGTTCCTCTTGAGGTCTTGCATTGCTATGTAAGCTACCCAGGAGTCTCCTGCTGCTAACAAAACAACAATCAATGAAATAAGTCTGGCAACTCATAACTGCTCATGACAATTACCAAGGACAGCGAGGCACATATTTGTGGTTTGAAAAATTGCAGTGGATATATAGTGATTTTTTTCTGGTGTTTTAGAAATAAGAGAGTAGCAGCTGTGAGGCTGTACTTAGGCACAGTGGTACTTTGAGCAAAATGTCAGCATGGGATTGTCTTTAGTTTTGCAGGTATTTGGTCATAAATCATGATAAGGCTGCCCTCAACTATGAATGTTCCTTCCCGACCAATAGTCGTCATGTAGGGCTATTAGTCGACTAGTCGACCACTGTGCTACATTACAGAGGAATACAAAATTGTACTAATGAACCGTCATTAATATAGGCCTATATTTTATCTACAAGTGCGCGTCACACACTGAGCGAGCCATGTTTCCATGTTTCAGATGATACGTCATGTTTGTAGTCGACCAATGAAGATGAGTTTACATATCACCTTGGGTTCGTCCTTCACCTTCTCAAAATGATCCCACACTTTGGATTTCCTGCCCGACATGTTATTAACTAGCCTGTGGAATAACCGCAGGTACCAGCCCTGGAAATTAGGGGTCGTACACATGCTGTGTCTTTAAGTTTGGGTGCTGGGCGATACGCTTGTCGCTTTTTAATACCAGCTTTCATGAGCGTGGTGGCAGGTAGCATCTGAGTTTGCTAAACAACCTTGACATGTACTGTATCATAGCCTATTTACCTGAAATCCTGAGTGCAGAGCTGATCATCTTCCAGGCGCTGTTTATAAGTGTGTAGGCCTGTCGTCCATGGGACAGATGTGATGCTCGGGGTAGCCCTGCACTTAATGTAAATGTAGTCTAGATTTAAGCAAGTGAAGTTCCATGTGTTAGGTGTAGGAAAAGAAACATGGTGTAGATGTACCTTAAAGTGACTCAAAATTCATTTGGTTTCATACAGTTCCAGCTTTGGGGGGAAAGTCCTGTGATTTGTGACCCAATCGGCCTTGTTATGTAGACTAGCCTACTTCCTTCTTTACTCCCATGATCATGGCCTTCCCGATTACACGGGTTATACATGACTTACCACTTATTATTACATGGGATATATACAAATTGTGGTGCATTACTTTTTGTAGGTATACATACAAGCAGTGCATAAGAACAGCTTGCATCAGATGAAAAGTCATGGGATCACTAAAGTCTTTAAGGGTGCTTTCACACCTGCCCTGTTTGGTTCGGTTCAGTCAAACTTAAGTTTCTTTGCCCCCTAAGTGCAGTTTGTTTGGGCAGGTGTGGGTCGCACTTAGGTGCGCACCAAAACAACTGGACTGAGACCTTCTTGAAGAGGTGGTCTTGGTTCGGTTATTAACAAACTCTGGTGCGGTTCGTTCGTGGTGAGAATGTGTTCTCACCTCCTCCTGTACCACCTTAATATGCACATTCAGCACATCCAATGCATCAAAACATTGTTTTCTAGTTGGAGCCGCGCCTCATTTTCAAACTGTATGGTTTGACTAAAATGAACAATGACAGCAATATAGTCCACGATGAGCAGCGCTCAGATTCTGACCAATCAAGAGCAGCTTTCTCACACAAGACATTTGATCTGGTCCGCTTGTAAATGCTGCCGTGAGAACACGAACCAACTCTAGGCAATTATGCAACTTTGTGACAAAATTAGACTCTGATTCAGACCAAAGCAAGACAACTCTAGGTCTGAAAGCACCCTAAGATTTATACTCTAGGGAACATAATTGCAACATTTCGTGGCAATCCATCAAGATATGTTAGTACATTCTGGATGGATCAAGCGTCTGACATTGCCATCCCCAGAGCAATGCCACAAGGAGGAACATAATCAGAGAAAGACAAATTCTGTTTTGAGACATAAATACTCTTAGGTCCAAAATGTATAATGCTCAGAAACCTCTAAAAAATGGAAACAAATGCTGAATTCAAATGTCATTATATAAGAAATCTCACCGTGGCAGCTGTGTCATTTTCTGTTGTCAGAAACTCAGCGGTGGTGTTCTTGCTGTCTGACAGGAGCCTGGGTCAGTGTGGGTTGAGGCTGTAGCCCCGGGGCCCGGATGCCAATGTGAATACGTTACCTGCTTCACCCCTGGGCCGTGCCGGCTTGACAGGCCTGGTGTGAAAACAACATATTCCCCCCATCCAGCCCACAGCTAGATAGATCTATCAACCTCAACCAGAGTTTGGTCTTGGCAGCGGCAGTGACAGACGTTTCATACTTCATCACTGTCAGTCAGAGCGGCTTTGATGGATGAAGAGCTGAATTGCTGTGATTAAATGAACTGTTAAATCATTAGGAGTGAGTAGTATGAGAACGAGTTGATCAGGGCCAGTGGTGGCAGACACATGGAAATGAAAAAGTACAACACAACAACTTTAGAAAAATAACAGTTCATAGAAGGGAGGCATAAACAAATAAGACTAATAAGAACTGAGGGGACATCTTTCACTTTTGAATGACAAACAATCGCCCTCAAATCCTCCATTCTGTCCTTCTTCCTTCTCTCCGTCTTATCCCCACTTTTTCCCCATTGAGCGCTAGCAAGACCAGGAAGGAGATCCTCTCAAATTAAACTCCACATTTGCTCCCCTGGAATTCTCCACCTCGTTCCAATCATAACTACAGGAAAGAGAGGTTCGAGGTGGGGGGTTTAGAGGCATGAGGTGATGGATGGCTTTTCAGCGCCATGTTTGTACAGTGCATAGCTGGAGCTGCTGATGGGAGGGGAAGCAACCAGCCGCCATGGAGGAAAACAGATACAGAAAAGTGGTAATAGTGTTAGCAAAGTTTGAGATATATTATGAAGAGGCCTGCGGACAGCAACAACTTTGATCTATAAGAGACTAAACATGAGATTTAGTCCCATCAGATCTGCTGCTTGGTTGGAGGATGTAAGTGGTGTGTATTCTGTGTTTGACTCAGGTCCAGCTCAGGGTTATCCATCTCTCAGGTTTGGGCAAGTGACGGGTCAGCGGGGGTCTGATGCCTCGGCCAGATGTGTCTGTAGCTCCTGGTGTTCACCTTTACCTTCTTTTTTCTTTCTATCTTGGCCTGTTCAGTTGCTTTCGGTGATACAATATTGCCGATTGTTACAAAATCTGCACAAAGCCTGCAGCAATCATATTAACAAATGAACTTTTTTTACCCAAATGATTGATACATTGCAATTAAGCCTATCCTCATAAGAACACCAGTAATCTGACGTCATTTTTGTTGCATTACTGAGGGACATTTCAGTTCAGGCAGGACACAATGTCAAGCTCAGCTCACATCCCAGCTACATCAGCTGATCTCAAACAGCCCAATCAACTGATGGAGCAGCTGATTGATGGAAGGGAGTCAGCTGATAGATCACATGATTCCTTTTTATGCAACCAATTGGTGAATCTCATTCAGGGCGCCCTATTTAAACTGCTCTGGCCTGCCTACTGTTGCTGCTTCCTCTGCAAGCTGCTTTGCAACCTGCCTCCACCCCAGCTCCTACTGTGTCGGACTTATCAATGTCATTTCTGTTTGTCATTGATGCTGCTCTGTTCTGTTCTGTAGGTGCTAGTGATGTGACGTTCGCGAACGAGCCGAGTCTTTGAACCGGCTCTTCGAAGTGAACGAGTGAACCGGCTCTTTAGAGTGAATGAGCCAGTTCCTAATTTCTTTTTTGCTTTAATTTACTCTGTATCCATTAATTTCAGATTATTTGATGTTTTGAAGTTGAGAGAGACTAGTTTGTAAGGGAGAAAGACAGTGCAGCTGCTCACTCGTTCACTTCAAAGAGCCGGTTCAAAGACTCAGCTCATTCGCGAACGTCACATCACTAACTAACCCACTATCCGCTAGCAGTTCGCGAACGTCACATCACTAACTAACCCACTATCCGCTAGCACTTACTTGTATTGACAGGCTTGCTGTTTATAAAGGCCGTTGCTATGGCTACACCAAACTTTATATCTGCGGAGTCTATTCTGGGTTCACGTTACAATATCACGTGATGCGATAAATCAACAATGCGATTCGTCGTTGAACACACACAGCAAAAAACAAACAAAAAAAACCAAAAACGGACGAACGAACCGCATCTTCGAACCGGCTCTTCAAAGTGAATGACAGCCAAAGAACCGGCTCTCACAAGTGAACGAGAAATCCCATCACTAGTGGGTGCATGGAAAGGCAGAGAGGTGTGCTCTCTCTGCCTTAGGCTTTCGAAATATGCCCATGGAAAAGGCTTTCTGCGTAGGCCCATGGAAGGGCAGAGAGGCCCTAGGACAGAGCCATACTGCCAAATATAATACTGCAAATGGAAATATTGTTTTTAGTCTTTGACGAAAGTGTTCCTGACTGAATTACAATCAAGGTGCTGGTAGCTTTAGGCACACTTTTCTATACACACAAGGTGTCTACTCTGCAGGACACTATTTATGATTATTTGGTACTTTAAGTTTCTCTTTCTCTAACTACTATTTCATTCCAAGTCTTTCACTTTTTTGGATTTGACATCCACAGCTTACCAGCTAGGGAGACTCCAGCTAGGGAGACTCAAGACTAGCCACTGCTATTGAGGCTTGGCAAAATTTTGAGGATAACGTGCCAGGCAGTAGATGTGTCACATTTTAGCTGCTGAAATGTTAAAACTTTTTTTCTTTGTTCGTATATAGGCTTAACATTTTTACAATTGGAAAAAGTAAGAATTTCTTTAGTCATTTCCGTATTATTTTTGGGTCAAAGCCACAGGGAGCCAATGGAGAGGAGCTAGAGAGCCACATGTGGCTCTGGAACCACAGGTGGCCTACCCCTAGTTTAGGCAGTAAAAAGAAATGTTTAGAAAATGTGTAATCTGTGTGTGGATCTGGATCTGTGTCAAACACATGGCATGCAGGATTTTTTTTTTTTTTTATTATTCTAAAGACCAACGGGAAGCAAACCAATTATGTGACATCACCTCCGCCACTTTCTGATTGTCGCTGTTGGTGTGTCAGTGTTTGTAAGCTAATGAGTTGCTTGCTCATTCGCAAACATTGTATAAATAAGCAGCCAATGACTTAATCCACTAATTTATGTGACTTTGTGCTAGATAGCAATTTTAGTTGTATTTGTAATCTTGGAGGAAAGGGACGGACAAAAAGGGATCCCAGAAAATACAGCACTGATCTCCCCCTCCAGGTGGAAGAAGATTAAACTTCCCATCACTCCCAACACTCTTACATCACTTTTTTGTTTTCAGTTTTGCTGCAAATCCCTTTGGAGCCACCAGGGGAGTACTTTTAAAATGTTCAACTTCTTTTATATTGCCGGTCAGTCTTGCATCACTTGTAATCCCACAATGTTTAACTGGTATCCATAGAAAATGATGAATAGCAGCAACCTTCACTTTGCGTCATGCTCAGTGGTTCTTCGACTATGGCTCAACTTTCTATCAAACGTAATTTACATATGTTCTCATGATTCTCAAATATCCTGCTAACCTGCTAACAAACAACAAAAGGTACCTTCTTTGGTCAAATTAAAACAGCATCTCTCTGTCTTCCTGTCCAGCCAGGGAGCAGAGGGGGGGACAAGAGAGCAACATGAGGACGTTGACAGTCGGGTCTTTATATAGTCAGGAATGAATGAGTAATCAGAGGTCGTGAGGTCAGAGCTCAGGAGAGGACTACAGGGTTTATCCACACATTTGAACTTGTTATGGTAAACCTCAGACCATAAAAGTCCTGCATGAGTCACAGAGCTTAAACAATGGTGCCATAATGAAAGACACGCTTTGGTGTTTTGTGGAGCCAGTGTAGGAATGCAGCATGAGGGTTTTAATTGCCCTTAAAGAAGAAATACCATGATTTTATAAGCACTGCCTGCCTTGTCCCCATGTGTGTGAGGAGTGTATAGGCTGAGGCCGGGTGGTGTGTAGATGGGTTTCATATAGCACATGCGGTCAAAACAACTTTATGAAGAGAAACAGCTATTGATCTGAGCAGCGGGCAGCCATATGATATCAATAATGACTCTATCACGTACACACTCGCTCCATTCAACATGGGATCAATCAATTCTCTGCAGTGGACCACCAATTGATCACACTGTAGGGACTGGTACATCCATCCCACTGTGCATGTGCGAGAATGTGTGTGTGCAGGCTGAAATGTGAGCATGCAACCATATCTCCATTATAGCACAAACCACATGCTGCTTGACATTAATTCATAGTAATTTCATATCAACATTTGATTTATGAAAAGGCATGTTTTGGCGCAGAGTTTAAGCCACAGCACTTAATATGGACACATGTAAAGCACTATGTAATGCATGCAGTATGTATAGACTGCTGTGCTTTAGTAAGAGTTAGCTGAACGTGGTGTTGCTGTTTATGTGGAGATGTGTCTCAATTTTTATCCGAAAGCAACTTTTCCTGTTTCCAGCTGAGTACAACCAAATTTGACGTATGACAGAATATTATGACACAATATTCTTTGTCAGTGCTTTTATGAAATATTAGCAATCAATGCTGCAAGAAACCATTGTCTAACCCGATGCTAGGTTTGGCTAGTGTAGTGGCCGTTTCAACGTACCAAAGTTCTTGAGCCACTTACTTTGTGAGGTGTCTCGGTTTTGACCCGGGTTTCTGTTCCTTTTCTGGAGGTCCACAGTACTTACATAAGGCAGGGAAAAAGTTGAACGAGGTTCATTGAGAATACAAAAATGGAAAACAAAACGGCAGGCCAAGTCCTTCGAAAATTACATTTCATACGGTCCACTACCAACTCGATGTCCTGTTCCTATATATTCTCATCGTATTACCCGTTATTATACTTCAACACTGCATGACATGATCAAAAACTTATTACGATCCAAATCAGCAAAAACTTCATGTCGTCTTTTATGCACGACGTTGTCCACAGTCTCTTTCTGTCATGCACACCAAACCTGGCGCAAATAACTTAAATAACAGTATATTTCACTACAGTGGCGGCTGCTGGTCTTTCAAACAGGGGAAGCTCACTTTAAGTTTACATCATAAAATCTGTCATATTGTAGCGAGGCAGTAACTTATAAAATGAACATTTAAATGAAGCCGTTTTTCAACCACACTCATGCCATAGAACCACAGCAACACACACCTCAAAGATCTTCAGATGGGTTTAACAGTGAAAATAAGCTATATTGCTTGTGGAAATGAGGAACTCCGGACAACACTCAGAAGACTCCACTTGCAAATATCTGCATGGGACTGAGCTCGAAGTGTGACGATGCCGGTGTGTATTTCCAAAGCGCTGTCAGTCACAAAGGGGTTCAGCAATTCCTCCAATCATCATGCATACACTGAGCGTCCTCTCCCGCCTACCGCTCCATTAGGTCCCAGGGAAGCTGAGCCTCCCTGGAAGTGACGATTTTGTCGCTTTTATCCAATGACCGTCTCGCTTTGCTGCATGAAAAAAACCTGCTCAGCGCTGTCCCATAGGAATGCTTGGAGGCTCCACGTCCACCGTGCTGACACGAGAATGTATGACAGGGAGGTCGCGGTTGAAAACTGGTGATAAACAGCTGATGTTTGAACATCATAGTCATGATGTTAAACGCATCCTAGCGCACGTTAAATGCAATGTAAATTCTTATTTTAATGTAAATTCAATAGTGCATATTTGACCATTTCTTCTATTAAATTTTAGGGGAAGTTCAGTCTCCCTTGTTCTTGATTTATTTAATCTAGGGATAACGTGCAACCCCCCCCATCGACCAATCGACTGGATAAAGATAAGGTGGAATGTCAGTCGACTAAGGTTTTCTTTGGTTGACTACAGCCCTAGCTAGTTTTCCTTAAAGCATTCTTAGGCCTAGCTGAGCTCTTCTTCAATTGTGGGTACTTTTTTTGTGGACCCTAATAAAACTGTCCAAATATTTAAAAACATATATATATTTTTCAGCACACATGAAGCCATCATTTAGTCTCTTTTTTACCCTGATTTTATTTTTTTGTGTTTTCATATCAGTGCAGAATCATGTTACACTCTGCTTCCTGACACTCCACCAGACATCCACAGGAAGAAATGGAAACTGAAATAGGGGACGGGGGTCTCTGGTCCAGACTATTTCTTGGCTAGGAGCAATGACTTCCTGGGGTCTCTGCTTTTTCATTCTTTGTTTATTGTTTCTAGTCAAGCTGTTTCTAGTCTGTATGCTAGGCTAAGCTAAACAACTACTGGCTGTAGCTTCATTAAGTAGTTAGCATAAAGACGTATCTTCTTATCTAACTGTTGCCAAAATTTCCCACTTAAGTTTTCAACAACATGCCACTTATCGATAGGCTTATTTGGGACTGTACTGATTTTTACTGATAATCATTTTAGCATCTATATTTGACAAAATATGCTCAACATACAGTATGTGATGAGTAAAATAAGTAAAGACAGGGGCTTCCCTGATAGTAATAGTCTGTAGAAACATGAGAGTCAGTTGCAGATTATATATATAACAAATGACACCTTTACACTGATACTCTACACCTCAGTTCTCAGTGACAGGGACTGTTAGCTTTTCTATTTTCTCCAGAGCTCTGTTGTTGTGCCAGGGAACATTGGTCAGCTTGTTTCAGCTCATAGCAAACAATTGCACTTCTGACAGCGCGTTAGCTGGAGTTTCTCGCAGTGTGGATGCACGATTAAGCCGGCAGCACCCCTCAACTTTATAAAAACACCTCGGAACAATATCCAGAGGACAGGAAATATCATCAAGGAGTTTTTTTTTTTTTTTTTTACCTGCACATGATTTGTTTTTCTATTGTGTCTCCCCCTATGCGATGCACTTCCTCTGCTCTCCGAATGAGATTCTCGAGGTCTTGATTTGATCTCCAGGCCTTCATTTCTCTCCCCGCCGTCTCCCTGAGGTGCATTGTCTCCCATCTGCTAACTCAGCTCTTTAAGTTGCAGCGCAGCCTCCCCTACTCCCCATAATTCACAAAGTTTGCTTTAAAAACCCACACACACACTTATTGCCTCTGTGTTCAACCTTGGGAATAGACTTAGGGAAGCAGGGAAGTACAGACGGAGAGAAGGTGGGAGGGGGGAGAGGAAAGGATGACTGTTCTCCTGTTCTCTCCCCTGGTTCATAATTACCTGGTGAGCGAGGTGTGTGTGTGTGTGTGTGTTTGTGTGTGTGTGTGTGGTGCGACCCATTGGGGTGGTCCTGTAGCCTTTGTGCAGATTAAATGCTGATGCAGAGTGGAGACAGCTGGGCAGAGTGGAACTCAGGTCATTAAGGTTCTACTGGCAAGAGCAAAAACAACTATCCACACACACACACACACACACACACACACACACACACACACACACACATTTACCGCACCTCTCAATGAGCCCTTTATTTTGGAAAACAAACAGAGGAGGCTAAAAAATGAAAGAAGGAAAACAGTGCTGGTGACAGGCCCTCTATGGGGTCTCGGGATAGAGGGATGAGGGAGAGAGGAGGGAACGAGGGGGAGGCACGAGGAGGAGGAGGAGGAGGAGGAGGAGGAGGAAGGGGGAAAGGTGTCTTGAAATGCTAGACAGTCGGAGAAGTGTGTATTTTATCAAGCGAGAGCTTTCGAGTGGGTCCAAAACAAAGTGGGGGATTATGGGAGATCAGAGGAGACCCTCTTGCCACCCCACCCGCTGTCCTGCTCCACTCTGCCCGCCCTCTCCATCTCTCCCCTGTCAGCATGAACATCCAGCACACCCAGGGGTCCTGCAGGAACTGTGGGCCTTTGTGCTGCGAGGATACACTTAAGAAACTGACCGCATGCAAAAACACCCTGGTGTATCATTTCTAAAAGGACACACACAATCTGTCTGAAGTATAATGTTTGTTGGAGACTCTCCGCAATGGTTCCTAAACTTTTCCATATCAAGGACTGCCAGTGTTGGACCACAAAGTCCCATTTGGTCATACAGGATCCCAAAGAACCCCATTAGAATTTGATATGGACTGGTACTCAATTTGATATAGCAGTAAAAAAATATGGCACAGAAAATCATCTAAAGGGCAGGAACACAATTTAGCGTTGAGCTTGATTCTGGAGCATGTAAGAATTATAATGTTGCGTCATAGCAGATCGGAATTTTGACCGAGTATGTTCCAGTCTGGGCCGGTTGGTGTTGACAAATGTGAGATGTAATTACAGAGCACAGGAGTTCAGTGATGCTAGTTGTTTTCTCTCTCATCCAGTAGCTGTTTGTGTTGAATTGAACAGCCAAAAGTGATGAGCAAACAGTAAAATAAAGCAGTGCTATGATGCACTCCGTCATGTTTCAGTGCAGAAGCTCACCTGAAGACTAGTGATGACAGTCCTTGTTGCCCTCCATCCACCATCTCACACACATTTAGCATTCTTCCTTGGTAGTTTTTCCTTTTCTACACAAACTGCATCATAATTTAGCAGCATGAACTGTTCTAAAGATATTTCTATTGTGATGCAGGGACATGCAGGAATTTGTGCTCTTGTGGGCTTTGGGGATTTGCATTGGGATGTGTCTCTAATCAGAGCTGTGTTTCAACATGTGCTAGTTTCTGACTATCAAGAAAGAGAAATCTGTCCATTCAGATTAAATAAAAAACAGCGCATGTAGCTAAATCCTAAACTACATTGTAGAATTAATTTTGGTGCCTCGGCTGCCGCACTTGAGTCACTAGCTAAAATTATTGTGAGGTACATCACAAATTAACCATAGTGTCAAATTTAAAATGTCTCAACATATTAATATTTCCCAGTTGGTTTGGTGTTATAATTATGCATTTAGCATGGTACGTGGCTTTCTTAATGTTGCGTTAGCAAAGAGAACAACTTTACTGTTCGGATGCCATAAGAACCGATACTTCGGTACCAAGTTGATGCCAAAATTCTGAAAACATGGCAATACTTAAATACAATACTAACACATTTTCTCTAGTGCCATAGGTACTAGGAATACAATTCTTTAGGACCGGACAGGGCAGAAGAAGAAGAACAACAACACGGCTCGAGAAAGAAAAGCTTTTTTTATATTTATTTATTTATTTTTTTTAAGGCTAACATATTTTTTAAATTCTTTGCAATGAGTGTGCCGCTGTTGAAAATTTTTGGGTAAAACTCACAATGCAGGAGGGGCGGGACCGATAGCCTACCACAAAGACCAACCATCACATCTTAGATGTGCTGAACAACAACAATGACAATGGAGGAAAAATATGTTAGTATATTGTAAGCTGTATATATGATGCGAAGCCTGCGGAGCTAGTTCAGGCAGACAACTCAAGTGCGCAATCCTGATCAGCTGATCAGCCACATGCTCTCCTCAGCTGATAGGGCGGGCGATTTAAACCTCCCGTGCTTACCTGATCATTCCTTGCTGCTCTGCTGCTGATCCTGCTGTGTTCTGTTGCTCTCGCTGCTGCTGCTGCTGCTGCTGTCTCTGCTGCTGATCCTGCTGGATTCTGTTGCTCTCGCTGCTGCTGCTGCTGCTGCTGCCACTGCTGTGTGCTGCTTATGAAGCTTCTCAAATCCCACCACCTCCCCAGCATCCACCTGTGGGCTCTATTTCTAGGATCCCCAGCTGGGGGTCTGCTATTCATTCCCTGTAATGTCTGTCATACAGATCATTTTCAGGGAATGAATAAATTGAGATAGAGCCCGACGCCAAACTTGCTTCAGCCATGCTAAAACTATTCATGCTCTGCTTCAGTATGCAACATTTATGCTCAATATAAATGTTAAATTCAATCCAGAGTTGTCTGACTGAAATTAATCTCTGTTTCCTCGCTGACAAAATCTTATGAACGAACATAGGCTAGTAATTTATGTTCGAGTCAGATCATCAGGAATTGATAATAAAAATTTTTAAGGCTGTCACAATAACGCATTCATTTCGATTCATTTATCACAGAAAAAATAATGGGTTAAAAAAATGAATGCAGATTAATCATGTTCTGCGGTGCCCTTTGACCACAGTGGCTTTGTCACATGATGAAGGCAGACGAGACGACGCTACTCGGCCCAGAGAAAAATTTACATTTAAAATATGCCCAGATGGAAATGTTGATAGGAGCACCATTCTCTGCAGTTTCTGCAGCAAGGAATGTTCATACCAGCGGTAGTTTTTCAAACCTGAATATCACCTCATTGCAAAGCAGTGAGCAGCGAGCCCGGAAATCCAAGCTAGCACAGCCTCTGATGCTAGAGCTAGCAGTCAGCCTTGTCAAGCCACACTTGACCAGGCATTCAGATCCAGACCAAGTAAGTCTACCTGTGACTGACTAACTCACTCAGTTGCAAAACGGACTGCAATAGATTGCAGACCATTTATGATGGTAGAGGACGGGGGGACAATTGTGTCCAAAATGCAGCAGCTTTACTATGACAACCCTGTCACAATTTATTTGAATCATAATTTTTTCAATACTTTCACAGTAAAAGTTGTATGCAATCATTATAGAATAATTATTCACATGGTGTGTAATTAATTAGACTCATTTTTAATTGCTTGACAGCCCTAAAAATTGTATTAAATTAAATTTAAATGTTTTGATAAAGGAATATATGTTCAAATACAGGGGGATCCATTGTTTTGGCTTTTACTGTATTATTAAATTGCATATTGAGAATCATGGAATTTCACTGGTTATATCAACTACAAACTTTCTGGTATCATGACATGCCGAGTTTACTGAGCTGGAAATGGGTCAGACAGAGCATTTTAGGAATGCCCCCTGCTGGAGTTCAAGGCACTGCCTGCTTTGTGCTTCCATTGCGTAACATACATTATCAATCCAAAGAGTTCAGTACTTGCAACTATTCTGTTCGCAGCTTTAGATGATGTTTCACTGAGCTGCAAACAAAAAGTAAAGTCATTCAATTTCCAGGATGTTCGCATGCAGACCGTGAAGGTTCTGGATCCGTTCTCAAGGACCCCTGATTGTCCCCCAGCTCCATTTTGGGAACCACAGCCTTAATGATTTATCCGTCCCAAAGGACGAGTGTTGCAAGCTGCGTGGCTGGATGCAGTTTTCCATGTGTGAATAGACGATTGTGTCGGGAACTTTCTTAAGAGGAGTCATCTCGGGCTGTGCAGTCAGTCAGGTGGCTGAGGTGCGCCACTGCAGCAGCTGTCAGGAGACGTGAAACAAACGCCCCCCCCGGCAGGCCTCGCTCCCAACTTAATTTCATTAAATCTGTGATTTGTTTCTGTTTGTGTGCCGCAGCGTTGGAAGGGAGGACTGAGTGAGGGGATTGGGAGCGAGGGAGGGGGAAAAAAAGAAGGGAGAGATAAATGAATGAGTGAGAGTGAAGCAAAGTATGTGTGAGAGAAACAGAAGGCATCGGAGGAGCGATTAGTGCGGTGGTATCCATCATTGGAGCTGCGCTGCTCTGGTCGATTGCCACAGACACTGAGGAATACTTCATCTGGTCCCAGTGAGAGCGAATACACACACACACACACACACACACACACACACAGATATCCATCTATTATTCTGTAGTGCGAAACTCCAACCACAGCCCTCCTACTTCTTTTTCAACCCACTATTACCTTCCTCTATCTTTACTTTTTTCATTCCAGCTCTAATTATTTCCATCTTTTGTCCAAATCTCATGACTTTTTTTTTGCAGTATTTTACTACTTCTACACTTTTCTACCCTCTGACCCTCTTTCAAGCCCGCCCTCGTCTCTCTGAAAGCCTGTCTACAGCAACACCACTTGCCATCTCCATTTATTATGCTGACATGCATATTGCATCGGCCTCAGTGTGTGTTTCTATAGGAGCGCATTTCTCGTGAGTGTCTTTGCAAGCCTGCACACGTGTGTGTCGGTGTGTTTGCATGCTCGCATGTCTACACACATGCACGTGTGTCTGAGTTGACAGCTTGAGACAGATATGTGTGTGTGCACGGTCATAAATATCATTAAAATTACAGCGCAGCACTTTGCACAGCTCACTCAGGCTATGAAAACAAAGGCAAAACAGACTCAACCCCTGATCTTTATTTCATGACGAAGCTGTGTGTGTGCGTGTGTGTGTGAATGTATAATTCAATTTAATTCACTTTATTAGGGACACAACTCATGAGGGTTCACAGCAGATCGTCTGTGATCTACCTTGTTCTGTGAATCTTTTTTCTGTGTTTAAGGGAAAGAAAAATGACGACATGGTTAGACAGTGTGTGCAGTGTGTGTGCGACAGTCATGGCATGGGAACAATTAGGGATGAAGTGTGTGTTCAGCTGACCCCTCTGGTGAAAACGGAAGGATCAGGCCAGTTTGAAGCCATTAGCCTCCCTCCGTCTGCTGCTCTCTTTCACTCAGTCTTTCTATCCCTCCTCTTCCTCTCGGTTTGGGCCCTCATCTTCCTTGTACCAACATCCTAATCCGGTTTGTTCATGCGTCGTGGAGGCACTGGTCGAAAGGGAGCTCGCAGCAGATGGCAAAGAGAGCAACAACCAACAGAGTCAGAGACAGACTTATAGATGTGTCTTTACTGTCTCTTAAATGGAGATTTTTTATGGTTCAATCAATTGGTGTCGGTGTAACTCAAGCCCAGTGCTGATCTCAGTATCACAAACCATTTAACGATCACCATAAGGCTAATTACTCACCAGTATGAAACAATATAATTATGTCTTTATAGACAATGATTTATCTGGACTTTTAATGATCCTGTTGTAAATAGCGGTCCACAGTTTCAGACAATTCTCCGCCATGACCAAAAATAAAATTCTGGTGGAAAATCTGAATTATAATGGGATATTCTGCATGGTCAAATTAAAAGGTATTAAATATCCACAAAACATCAGCGGTTTCAATGCAGAAATATGTTTTGGATCGACGTTGAAAGATCAATCAAAGTGGCCGTTTCATGTTTTTTTTTCAAATTAAATTTTCTGTCCTGCTCTGCCAGAAGTTTCTACTGTAACATTCGTGCCAAAAAGTAACTGATGGATAATAAAGAGAGAGATAGGCAGAAGCTGAGAAGATGGAACCGATCCATTGCTCAAGTGAAGGGGAAACACAGAGGGTATATTTCCAAGTAAAGAAAACAAGAAGAGAGAAAAAGTTTGTTTGTTCGTTGGCGTCGGCGGCGGTGGCGTCTGAGAAGGATTTATATCCCATCGGGGGCCAAGCCTGGCAGAAGGGAGACGACAGAGGCTCGGTGGTGCTTTGGGGGCTCAGCGCCACGCATAAATCACCCACCTGGAAGAGCTACAAAGACTGGCATTGGATGTGGCGCTGCGCCATCGGCCGACAAGCCGTTTGTGTGGAAATGAGGGGAAACAGCCGTGCTGATAGTGGCAAAGAAATCAGACTTTACTTTGTTTCTCAGAGCTCGCCACACTACGACACAACAATTTACAGGAGATCCGACAGGAAAGTGAAAGATGGAGGCAGAGAGGAGGAAAGAGGGGTTAAAAGGATACAAAAGCAAATGGATTCTCAAAGAGGAAGAGGAATAGAAAAAGAAGTTTGAATCACAGGGGTGTTGTGTTGGTTACAGTCCTGTGAGTGGAGCACTAGGTCAGAGATATGTGTCACACGAGACAAATGGACAACCATTAAAGATCTCACCTTCATGTGTAGTCAGTGTAATCAGTGCATGTGTGTTTTCACTAAACTTTTGCACCAGTCCCGTGAGTCGAGGCCTGGGGAGGGAAAGTTGGATGTAGCCGCTCCACTCGGTGAGTTTTCCACCTTCCAGACACCGGGGAATAGAGCTCAGCACAGACACATGTGGAAGACGTCAAAATCCACCACCGCTGCTTCGCCAAAATAATCAACACTCCAATTGATTTTAGTGCGCTTGCCTGATTATCAGGGGTGTTCACTTATTTTCTCATTTGCTAACTAACTTAAGTTTTCAAAGAAAAAACTAACGATCCCAGTGCGGACGCTGCAGCGAAACATTACTGAGACAAGGAAGAAACAGGATTTACTGTGGTGAAAGAAAAAGAGGAAGTAGTTAGAATTCAGATTTGGCGAACATGATAGCAGAACTGTGTCTGTTTCGCACACAGTTGCTAACTGTTGGCTGTGATGCTGGGAAGGTAGTGCGCAATGAGCTTTAAGAGGTCTTTTGCTGAAAACAGCTGCTTGCTGCATTTGGAAACAAGGTCAATGAGAACAGTGAGACTAAATTAAAACAGTAAAGTTGTGGCCGTAAAACCAAAACAGTGTGCTAAAAGACGCTACAGTGCTTTGTAAAGATAAGCTGCAGATGTAAGTTTAAAGACTTTGTCTGTGTGAGTGTCATCTTTCACCAACCCGGTATCACTCCCAAGTCATCAAATACTGACGTTCGGATAGTGACTTCTGTCGTCAAACACCGACAAAAAGAGCTGTCCCTTCATGCTGGCATGACTTAGACTTAGTTTCTCCCGCTCCTACTGGAACATTGGCCGACGAGTCCCTTCCACTTGCTCCGGTCCCTGGCGACCCTCCTTGCACCATGCCAGCTGACACCCATCTCGCTTAGGTCTTCCTTAAACATCTGTCTCCACCTTTTCTTTGGCCGTCATGTGATCCATTGTTCAAAAAATAAATAAAAGTACAGATTAGAGCAGCTTTAAAAATGCTATGATCACGTAAAAATTTATACGCACAGCACTGGCTTTATGTAAAATATTAATAAGAAAATGAAAACAATTTTTTAAGCTGGAAACAAAAAACGTCCCTGAACACAAGGAGCAATAAATGCTTGCACACACTAATACGTGCGTGGACCATGAATGCATCCATTCACATAGATGCACAACATTCACAAATGCATGCAAACACACACACACACACACACACACACACACACACACACATATGCATCCACAATCTAGGAACTCCATTAACATTCAAGGGGAGTTGGGTCTGGAGTGGGTCTGTGTCAGCGCTGCACTAACATCAAAGAGACAAAGAGAGAGGGAGAGAATGGCAGGAAAAAAAGCAAGAAAGAGAGAGAAAGAAAGTGACAATGAGAGATGGAAGGGAAACGATTGAAGAAAGTAAACAGTGGAAGCTTTGATAGTTGGTGCGAGTGAGGCAGAGTGACAGGAATATAGGGAGAAGGGGGGATGACAGAGGGAAAGAAGCCGGGGAGGAGAAGGAGGGGTTGAAAAGTGACATTTGGATATTTCACAGAAGACAAACTCCAACCCAGGGCACAGCTATGACAAGCTCAGAGCGCTTATCACCACCGCTGTCGGACAAAAACTCACATCTGCAGAACGTTCCCGTTGGAGAAATAAAATATATATATAAAAAAAGACTGATGGATCATAGCAACAATGAAGTCACAACATGGGGTTTGAATAGCTGTAATTACTTTTGTCTCGTCGAACATCAAAATCACATGATCACAGTCGCTGTCACTCCAATTAGCAAAGTGAGAAATGTCACACTGGAGGGTATGAGGGTTTTCAGGCTGCAGCGGTGTTACATAACAGGTGCCTTAGTGTGTGTGTGTGCTCTAAATATGACAGCAGACGCCCCCCCTCGGAGCCAGACTCATCGTCTCACTGTCAACTTGTCACCCAGATGACGCCACCTGTTTGTCTGTGTCTGTTTGTTTGTACAGGTGATGTCGTCTGTGTATCTGGAGGAGTGATAAAAGGTTCACTCCTCAGGTTGGAGTGAAAGAATCAATTAGCGAAGAGATGCAACTGGCAGAGTTCGACCTGTGAAGGGTTCAAGATTGTTTTGTTCAGGGTCAAAACGCATTACATTTGTATGTTTTATACGTATCATATCAAGGTTTCTAAAGTGACATAGTATATAAGCTGACTGTCATGAGGAAGTGGAGGGGGTGGTTGATGGTGTGACACCTTGGTGAGACAGCTGCCAAACTGCAGACCACTGTTTGAGACCAACAAACAACAAAACTGTTTGTGCTTTAGCGAGTCATTGCTGTTTCTCCAGCAGCTTTGTAAGCCCTGTTTCCACTAAACACTTTGGGTATGGCACCTCTGGAACCCTTCAGACATGGTACCTAGACCCTAGTGTTTCCACCACCAACAGTCCTCTTACATGTGGGTGGGGTTGTTGTCACTCACCGCTCCGTCCAGCACTCACTGCATTTCCGTCAGTCTGCACCTCGTTTATCGTCCACAGAACGAGGCTGCACGCCGACATTTTGAGAACAAAATAGAACAGGCTGCAGTGAGAGTCTGTCTCCATGGTATATTTAAAAATAGCAGCTTTGTGCATTTAGTCCTTCTCAGGCAAGCTCAGGAGTTTAGTGTTGCTGTAGCCCACAGGAACAATGCTCCACGATGCTTTCTTTTTATTTAGAGTGAGGATTAGAATATATGCAGCTCACATAAACCAGTCGAAATTAATACATATAAACATTTGAAGATCCACTCATTATTAAAAGTCTGTGTCATCCAAGAGAGACAGTAAAAACTAAAGTGATGGTCAAAGTTGTCACAGTGAAATTTAAGGTGTGTTGATGGATTCACGTCGTCACCTCATGCATTGAGTAACATTCAAAGTTCATGTTCCACCTTAAAAGTTGCAGACACTTGGCCCAGTGAATGAAGTTATTTTTTCTCAGACTCCAGCTGCTGTGAGAGGCAGCAAAACATCCTTTCATTTTATAGTTACAGTTTACTAATAAAACTCTCCACAGTATGAACAGTGGTTACATGAGCCTCAAAACCAGCCACAACTCAGCCCTGAGCAGAGTGACCGTCCTCTACTGACCAATCAGACTGCAGTGTTCACAGCTCCACCTTTTAGTACCAGGTCTGTGTGCTAGGTACCCCAACAGAGGGGGGACCAAACATGGGGACGGTACGGAACGGTTCCATTGGTGCCATCCACAACTTTTCACAGAGGAAACAGAAAAAAAGCGGACTGAACTGCACCGTACCAAACTGCTTGGTGGAAATGGGGCTTTGGTTATCAAACATGTGTTTTAGTGACCTGTCACAATGTTATCCACTGGGGTAGTGCCATAAAAGCAGTTGTTTTTTTGTTGAGTTTTAGAGAGTTTTTTTTCAGCGACTGGACTGAACATTCATGCACATTTTACCGTTGGCCCAAAGGAGCAGTTACTGGCATTTTCATGAAAGTCTGCCCTCCACTAGTCAGTGTCATCCACCTCTGATATTGTCAATCATAGCAACCTAAAATCAGAATACACTCCATACTTGCAGCCTGTGGCCAGGCATGTATGAGCCCTGTACTGCAGGACTCAGAAATGTATCTGCAGTGTGAGAGTGACAAGCATTTTGCAAAACATGATTCTAACACTACTTGCAATCTACATGTAAGCAGGCTCACAAATCCCTCTTGTGAAACAGGCCCTGGTTTTATCTGCAGTTCTGACCATCATGTCAGCTCTGCTTGAAAACATGATCAACACCAGCTCAGCTTGTGGCGACTCAGCAACACAAGAGGTCAAAAAGTTTTTAAATGCTCTGTGTTTACCAGACTTATTGGGACTGAAAATGGAGCAAAATGTAAATTTTCTTTTTCTTCAAAACTGTTGCCAGTGAGCTGCTTCCTGGTTCAACAGTGACCAGCTATACTCACCATATAGTGCAACCGAACAGTTTTACAGGTTGTCTACACAAGATGTGTTCCAGCCACATTCTTCAGTCATCCATCTGTCTACACAGGCAATGTTAAACCTGGTGTTCTACCCAAACTTGTGCACATAACTGTGACTTGAAGCACATTTAATGCATAACTATGGCGAACACAGCAGTTTCAGAGCAGCTGCATTACCTTAAAGATGGCCGCCACTAACTACTCTAGATATATTGATACTTTTGAGGTATAAAACATGAACCTTGAGGAAAAATGATAAAAGTGCTGCGTCATGTAACAACTGCCACGTATTTAATGTGTGAGAATATTTCTCCAGACAGTTTTAAAATAACTGAATTGATCTTAAGATGAGAAGTGTCAGTGTCTGAGTCAGCTCAGCAGATGACAATGACTGATCGATCACAATTTAGTAATTAATTTTTTTTAGTAATTAATCAAAGCAGATTTGCGATGTTGGGAAATGAGACCACCTTTTAATTTGGAAAAAGTAGAGGCAAATGTCTCAATTAGTCTCAGTCATGAGGGAATGCAAAAAAAAACCGTTTGATTAAAAAATACAGCTAAATGCTGAATAAAAAGTTTGATATTGACTATATCGCTCTGTGGCTAAGCGCCCAAATACATCTCTGACATGCTTGTGACACATGAACCTTCTCGGACCCTGGGGACAGCTGGGGCCGGCCTACTGACTGCCCAAGAGTCATGCTGCGTTCCTTTTGTACTCGGATGTCGGAAGTCGGAAGTGGGAATGACATCACCTCCGAGTTGACAACAGTTTTTGCATTTTAGTTGACGACGGTGGACAAGTCGGAACAAAAACATGGATGGCTGCAAGAAAGCCTTTGTTGCCCTTGCACTTTCGGAGTATAGACAGCTTCAAAACCATCATGCACTCCAACTGATGAAAGCCGCAGATGAGGCTGACCTAATGTAAAACAAATAAGATAAAATTGCTATAAACAGTACTTTAGCAGAGTGTTTACTCACCATGGGTGCGTCCCAAGTCTCTTATTTTTATAGTGCTACTGCTAGCTCCTCGCTTGAACCGGAAGTCCTTCGAGGTCCGCCATCTTCTAGGCCGTCCCAAGTCTCTTATTTGTGCAGCGAGGATCTAGCACTAGGAGTTAGCAGCAAGCTTTAAGCAGCTACGAGCTAGGATGGTCGAGAGGTACCTAACAGGAACTTTTTCAGCTTGAGGCTCTGACGTATAAATACCCACCCCCTACATCTGGCTCATTTGAACGAGATGGCGGAGAAACAGTACAAGAGTAAGTACCCATTACATGCATTCTTTGCAATGAATCGCTGTAATTCACGTACGTACTTCAAAGAGTAATGATATTTCAAGCAAGATTGTTAGTTGCAATTAGGTTTATTTCAGTCACGCATTGTTCATCGGACTGTCGGTGATGTGCGGCTGCTACATGTCCAGAACCACATTTGTCCTGCATGTCGTGTGAATGGAATAATGTTTCATGGCTTGTAGGTAGTCTAACAGGTCTGAAATATGTCTTATTCAACAGTGACCGACGAGGAAATCTACAGGCTCATAGACCTGCGTGTCGAGCACGAGCAGCTCTTCATGGGGAGGAGAGGCACGGCAAAGAAGGCCTGGAGGTGAGTTCAGTTTCACATTTTACCTGAATGCCATTCCACTCACCAGCACAAGCATGTGCACTGAGTGATGATCCAACTATAGTCCTGGTCTGACCTAATGATAAATAAACATCACACACACACCTGTGTGTGCAATAACATAGTACTGTAAAACCTTGGCACTTTAGCACTAATGTGTGGTCCCTCAAAGTCTGGCCTGTCATGAGCAACATTGTTTGTTGTCATCTCTTTGCTTATTGTATAGAGTTTGTTTGTTCTTTGTACTTGTTACTGTTGTTGTCGTCTTATTGATTTCAGAGAGATACCTATGTACTTATATTCAACTTAAATATCTGGTGTCTGGGATCATACCAGGGATGCAATAAGTTGACATGTTTCAATCTTCACAGGGAAATAACACAGTTACTGGGTGTGGAGGGAAAGATGTCCCCCACCCAAGTGTCAAAGAAGTGGGACAACCTTAAGATCCGATACAAGGTGAGATTTTGTACTCATGAGCTCAGGTCACATTCAGATAACGCATTTGTGACTGTTGTTGGATACATAATGTAGTAAATTCTAGTGATTGTATGTCTACATCACACTGACACATCCCTTTTGATATCTTCCAGAAGCTGAGGAACCCACCAACAAGCACAGGGACAGACGGAGGGGAGGACACAGCAGCCACATGGCCATTCTTTACCCGGATGCACGAGGCCATTGGGACACGGCCCTCCATCGAGCCGCCTGTCCTGTTGGACTCGTGTGACCGGGAAGATGAGCCTGTGGCTGCTGTGTCCTCCAGAGGCCCAACATCCCCAGGAGCTGCCACTTGTGGTCAGGCATGTGAGGAGGAGGAGGAGGAGGAGGAGGAGGAGGAGGAGGAGGAGGAGGAAGAAGAGGATAGTGCACAGCCTGGCACAAGTGGCAGCACCACCACACAGGGGGATGATGGGCCATCCACCTCTGCCTGTCCCCCACCCAAGAGGCAGCGGACCACCAGAGGGACAGTGCTGGCGTCCCTCAAGGACGAGGCTGCCAAGGACGACAAGCGTCTTGAAGACATGAAGCATGACAGGAAGAGGTTCTTGGACCTGTTCGAGGAGGTGGCCAAGACGTTTTGAGTTTGTTTTTTATTTCCTCCTCATTTGACTTTTTGTGCTGCAGTGTTTTCAGTTATGCTTTAATTTTGTGTTGATAAGTACCTGCCAGACTGCAGTGTTTTCAGTTTTATTTTGTTATATTGATACCTCGCAGTGAAACTGCAGCATTTGAAGTTGGAATATTTATTTTGTTATATTGATACCTCGCAGTGAAACTGCAGCATTTGAAGTTGGAATATTTATTTTGTTATATTGATACATCTCGCAATACAAGACACATTTAACTTGTGTACAGTGTTATATGCATTCTATGTCACAGTATATTCACGTCTGACAGTAACAATTAAATGGTTAAGTTGTGGACAACAGTCTTGAATCTGTGTTACCTGACATTCTAGATCTAACAATGATTTCAGCCACACAATTGACAGTGTATGCTCACACATTCCTGTTCAGAGTAATGTGCAAAGGAATGTTGCACAACTCAAACTTAGACAACACAGGCAACTAAGGAAGATAGATAGATAGATAGATAGATAGATAGATAGATAGATAGATAGATAGATATACACACACTAACTGAAACAAAAAAGGCACACGGCCTGTCATACAGTGTGGTGGCCCGTGTCCCAGGCCTTCATGTCCCCAAGGTCTACAGGTAATCGTGCTCCTGCAGCTCCACAGGTTGCACACAAGGAGCGGAGAGCAGCCCTGCCAGTTGGTCTCGCTGGCCATGTCCGCATCGTTCCCCCCTCACGGGACGTGGTGGAACCACACCAATGTCCCCGACATCCTCGACGGGCTCAAGGATGTCCCCCGCTGTCAGGCAGATGTTATGTAGCACCGCGCAGGCAGTGATGATGGAGGGGACAAAGGTGTGGTTGACCTCCAGAGCCCTGAAGAACAGCATTCTCCACCATGTCTTCAACATGCCAAAGGCCCGCTCTATGATGCAACGGGCCTTGGCATGATGGTGGTTGAAGCGGCTCTGCACCCTCCCTTCCAGTGGTTCTCTGTATGGGGTGATGATGGCTACAGGTTGTTCAGTGCAGGGGTAGCCACCATCACCCACAATAAAGTACCCTGCAGACAGTGGGGAAACCACAAGTTAATATACTGACAGTTATTGATGGATGTTGATGTAATTTCAATTAGTCTCACCTGGGGGAGGATACAGAGCGGCTCTGTAGAGCCTGCTGTTCTTCAGAACTCTGGTGTCATGGACAGAGCCAGGATACCCCACAAAGGTGTTGATGAAGAGGCCCTTCCCATCACATACTGCCTGCAACTGTATGGATGGGAAGAGCTTCCTGTTGAGGTAATCCTGGCCCTCAGGTCCTGGGGGGGTCTTGATGCGGACATGGTAGCCGTCGATGGAGCCCACGCACCTGGAGAACACTGGACTGTTGGCCAGCCGTGCAAAGGTCTGGCCAACCTCGTCCAGTGCTCCGGCGGTGGGCAGACGGATGACCTCCTGGCGAAGGGCTGCTATCTTCTCCACTCCCGTGTGCACCAGCCTGCAGACTGTGCTCTTGGGGACATGAAAGGCCCGGGACACCACACTGTATGATAGGCCGTGTGCCAACCAGTAGAGGGTCACCAATACATGCACCTCATGTGACCAGCCTTGTGTGTACTTTGATGGCAGGATCCTCATGAGGGACTCTACAGACTGACGCCTCAGTCTGTAGAGTCCCTCATGAGGTCCCTCTGGCCATCAAAGTACACAGCAAGGACTGGCACATGAGGGTTGAGGCGTGCATGTATTGGTGACCCTTCTATCTACAAAAGACAGAAAGCTGTGTTACTTCCCACACTTCATTTCTTCATGCAATAACAACATTTGAACTACCTGGATCCTGACATATGTTTCACACAGGCAACATATTCCGAGGCCATGATATATGCTTCCTTATTTATTATACATTTTAGTTTATATTTCAATATGTTTCTTATCATATATGGGCCTATTATGAGGATGATATTTTATTTACCTGGCTGACATACATTACACCTTTTGTGTCTGGGCTTGTGCCATTATATCTGATTAGACAACCTACAGCTATCAATGTGTTTTCTGTCTTTATGATATAATTTTACATACTATTCATTGAAGCATTATATGAAGCATTATATTTGTTTGATGATTACCTGTAATAACCACATGGCTACATGCCTCTGAGCTCTCCTGCGTTTAAACAGGTATGCCTCCTCCTCCTGCTGGAGCGCATCTCAGGTGGACAGGGCACAGAGCATAAGCTGTTTTTTTCCTCTTTCCATTTCCTTCCTCTCATTTGTTGTGGATGTGACTGGGTCAGACATTGTCTGACCCTTATATAGCCCTGGTACCTGACATTCTTGCCTAAGGTCATGAGTTGACTGGCTTCAGCTGGCATTGCAGCTGATAGTTTGTGACCACACCTGATTACATTCACCAGCTGAACTTGTTGAATGATGGTGAGTTAATTGAATGATGGTGCTCATCACAGTGACAGTGGAATAGCAGGGTTACAGACCGTTCTCTAATTGCCACAAACTTCGGCAAATGACTCACTAACAATGGTAATACATGCAGAAGTGTGTGACCAAGGTTACTGTTACTGTTTTGATCAGCGAATATAATGAGACTTGGGATGTACCCATAGTAACGCCAGACGCTGGCTGCTTTACGGAGCAGATCCAGCTCCAGCGGTGCCGCCGTCATCAGGAATGGACGTCGCTTCACGTGACGCTTCAGGGTAAGGCCGTCTCATGTCTCTTAAACCGACAATGCTCGCTCATCGCTCCTAGCGCTAGCTCCTCGCATTTTTTCCTAGGTGGGAGGGGCTAAACAGCTAGCAAAGTCAGCTAGCAGTAGCACTAGCAGTAATTTAAGAGACTTGGGACGCACCCTATGTATGTGACTGGCAGCCATCTTGAATTTGTAAGTCGGGGTTGATGCGGTTGCTCCGAGTTTCCGAGTTGGAAATCTGACCTCAGGGTGCATTCAAGTTTAAACTTCCGACTGGGAACTGGGAATTTCCGACCTCTGAGTACAAAACGAACGCACCATCAGAACAAAACATGGTGAAGCAACATTTTAATATCATGTAGCACAAACCTTTTTAAATTGTAAATCATTTAGTACCTTTTTATATCTTTTTTCCTCTTTACTCTGATCTGTATCCTTTATTATGTTTTATATTTTATTGCTCTGTAAAGCACTTCAAATTGCCCTTGTGTATGAAATGTGCTGTACAAATGAAGCTGCCTTGCCTAAACTGAACTTGATTTAAATATCAGCACACAGTTGTTGATTGCATCAGTGACTTAGACCAGAGCATATCATAGTGGAAATCTGGTAATGCAATGGACAATTAAGGAAGTTATCTGTGGTTTATTTTCAAATAAGTGGAGACTGGAAGTTAATCTGGGGATTTCTTAAATAAATATTGGCAAAAATAATCAAAGCAAGACCTTGGTTTCTGAATAACTGCTAGAACAATCATTTTAGTAAGAGTACTGAGGAGTGTTGAGCTTTAAATCCAGAAGGATCAAGCTCACAAGACAAGGGGAGGAGCTGAGTGGATATGATGATGTCAGTGCCGTCCATGTTAAAGCAACAAAACACCAAAAAATGTATTTGTGTGCCCTCAGCAGCTGACGTCATCCATCAAGCTGCCTGAGTCTCCTCTGATCCCAACAGGAAACTGCTGGATGCTGCTTCAACATACAACAGTTCCAATTTCAGAACAGTTGCAGATGGGCAGTGTGTGCGTGTGTGTGTGTGTGTGTGTGTGTGTGTGTGGAGGTTGGGTGGGTGAGGATAAGTGATTTTAGTTGAAGGGGCTTTGGGGCTCAACCAGCACATGTCACTCAGGCAGCTGCAGCTCAGCAGGGATCCAGAAATCTGCAGAACGGCTGATGGTCCAACGGGGTTTACATACACACAAAATACACACCTAAAACACACACATGCAAGAGTGCATGTTTTTCCATCCACACACACATGCTCACACCGTCCTTCTTGTCTTTATTCCCAGTCTGGATGTAGCTGATATTTTTCAGGGAAGTGTGTATAATTGAGGTTGCAGTGGTGTGTGTGTGTGTGTTCGCTTTCAGACTAAACAGTAACTAAACACTCAGCTGCTTGTCATGTGTGTACATGTGTGTGTACGTGTGTGTGTGTGTGTGTGTGTGTGTGTGTGTGTGTGTGTGTGTGTTTCGATCTCTGACAAAAATCTGTTAAACCCAGCTCAGTCAACAGAGGGCACTCTCTCCCCTCCGTCTGCATCCACCTTCTCCTCACACACACACACTCGCATGCACACACAGACAATAACAAACACACACTGATTCCCTTTTCTCCCGAAGCTTCCCCATTTTCAATTCTCCATTTTTCCCTCTAGTTTCATTTCATTGTTTACTGAGGTGTTGACTGTATTTTTTGGGTAAACAATTCTCACACACAGACACAGTTCTATTAGCAAAGATTTATGAGGAGTTTTATATGAATGTAACACACAATTTTAAAAGGCAGGAAGCTTAATTTTGTTGACAATAGCATTTAGTGATCTGGCTTTGTTTGTGCAGGTGGCGATAAGCGACCATCTCGACATGTTTAGTGTTGTTTACGGGCTATAAATAGCAGTGCATTAGCCGGTGGAGGGCTCTTGTGATGGCTGGGTGGACTGGCTGCACGGCTGGCTGAAAACACACTGCTGTTTGCACTGCTGCCATTAGGAGCACTTTGTGTGTGTGTGTGTGTGTGTGTGTGTGTGTGAGACAGAGGGAAATGTCTGCTTTTGGTCTACGCCACTGTTTGTCTGTTTCCACTTGTCAGACTCGCTCTGTGTGTGTGTGGTTGTGTCTATATATCCGGCGACATGTTTGCAACTGGGAGTAAATTCCACAGCCAAAATGTCCTGTCTCGTGGCGCGTTATCACACCGCCGATCTGTGTATGTGTCGGTGTGTGTTTATGTGTGTGTGTGTGTGCTCAAGTGTTATCATGAAGTGCTCCTAGTCCCCCCCCCACCCACCTCCTCATTTGTTGTTTCTCTCCAAACCGTCTCTCCTCCTATTCATCCATTGTGGCTGAGAGGATCCTTCTCCCTTTCCCCCTTTCACTCATCTTCTCCCTCTCTCTTTTCTCTTTCGCTCCACAGTCCTAATTACCCATACTCCTCGGAGTGGCCCCTCCTTCAGAGCCTTTGAAGTTATTTTAGCACAAATTCTACTTAGCTACACTGCAGACAAAACAAGTAAGGGCTGTGTTTGAAGACCTCTGGAAATGTGTGTGTGTGAGTGTGTGTGTGTGTGTGTGTGTGTGTGTGTGTGTGTGTGTTTCTTTTGGGTGATTGAATCACCAGTGTCTCCTGTTTCATTTGTGTTTACATCTGACTGAATGTGTATACAAGAGGAACCAGCAGAGTGACTTTCTTTGTGTGTATCTTGGGAGAATTAGGGCAAAATTGAGTCCATACACACCATAGTTTGAGATCGTATCTGTATATACGTGTGTGTGTGTGTGTGTGTCTGCATATGGTATATGTTTGTGTGTGTGTCTCGGTGTGTGTGTAATTCTAAGGGCCATGCATGAATGCAGGCCTTCTGAGAGCTTGTTGAATGGTCCGACTGGCCGTCACGGTTGTGTTGGACTGAATGGCCAAAGTAGAGCTGCACAAAGCCACTTGCTGTCTCTCTGTAATTATCAAGAGTTGGTCCCCACACACTAATACACTCGTGCACACACAAAAAACACTAACAACATATGCTTGAAAATAAAAGATGCCAACATTTGTACACTACCACTTAAAATGGAGCTGTAATTTGAATTCTTCTGACTTTTTAAGTGAGGAAACATTAACTATGATGCTCATTTTTCTAAAGTGTATAAAAAAACATTTTTGTGCATATTTGTGATTACAGCGTCCAAGATTCGAGCCTTTCCCAGAGCAGCAGACCATCATATGTGCTGCCAATTTAGCAACTTTCTCGATAGATTTGGTAACTTTGAAGGCGTATTTGGCAACATTTTTTAAAGCAATGACAAACTCAGAAACTTAAACAGCAACAGAAACATAATCATCTGTGAATATGCGCACTAACAACTAATCATTAATCCCCTTTTAATCTCCTTTTTCCTCCCTAAATGATTGAAATTGACTATTTAAGCTTTTTTAATTCTTAGATTTCACATAGCAGTTCCACAGTCCAAGTCTGTAACAGCCGTCATAAACAGTTTTTCATTTTGTTGATAGATGTAGATGCAAATTGATGAGATTAAAGCATCTTGGAAATAGTTAATGATATTGGTAGTTTGAATTAGTAAAGCTCAGCTTGACTTGATCACTTTTCTTCCTTTCACAGTGCAGCAAACCATCATATGTGTTGCCAATTTAGCAACTTTCTCGATAGATTTGGTGACTTTGAAGGCCCCTTTGGCAGCTTTCTTTTTTGGAAAGCACATACTGACAAACCCATGAATCTGCTGTGAATATGCAAACTATAAGTTGAATATTTTCCTTTGTTTTCTACTGTTGTTTGCTGTCTGTAACAGCATTCATCAACAGTTTTTCATATTGGAAGTAAATGTCCCTATGCATATTGATGAGATTATAGCATCTTGAAAATAGTTAATGATATTGGAAGTTTGAATCAGTGAAGTTCAGCTTGACTTAATTCTTTTTCAGCTTGACTTTTTTAAAAATCGAGCATGTATGTAGATAGTTATGATATTACAAAATGCTAATTAGTGTGTGATGTAATCTTGCAACATAGCTACTTTATGAGCAAACTATAGCTAGACTACTTTCCACTGAAAATAGTAGGCAGCACTGACCAGCAATGAGTCCCAACACCAGGAAGTGAGTTAGCATTTTAGCACTCCAGGCTCCCTCGTCTTGAAGTTAATGGGTTTTTGGTTAGATGCCTGAAGTAAGACTTTCAGGTTTTGTTTTATGATATAAAATACATCATTAAATACCCAACTTGTGAATTTAGAAGCCTTGATGTGTCTTGCAAAACATGGCTGCTAACAAGTGGCTAAATGAAACCACAGAATGTCATCACTCTGAATGCAGCTTTATAGCCTCGTTGTGGTGGTGACGTTAAAACCATGCACCGTGGTGTAGTTCTCTTACAGCCTAATCTTAGCTTTTTACCTCTACCTCTGCATCTAGTCTTCAAAAATCTTAAAAGTTGTGCTCATTCCTGAAGATGATCTTGCTGAACAAACCGTATGAGCATCATACACTTTTGCTCGCCACAGAGTTTAATTTCTGCCAAAATCCAATCGACAAAATCCCAGTGGCTTTTTCGTCGAGGGATCCAGGGTGATGTTACCTTCTGTGCTGCCCTCGAAAAAACCCTCATCCCTGCAGCATCCTGTGGTGGCAGACACACTGTCAACTTCCATGGTGCACTGCCGACTGCAGGCTAGCAAGCTAAGCTAACACGCATCACTCAGAAAGTGAAAGCTAGTGAGTCTAGCTTGCTAACGTTAGCACTGTTTCCCACCAGACGAGTGATGTTACAAACTATTTCTATAGCCCTTCAACATAGGTGCTGCTTCACCTGTACTGACAGTCAGTCAGTTCCAACAGCTCATCCTTAATGCTACCAATGTGGCCTACTAGCCTGTGCGTCAGTGCTGAAAATGTAATGCAACTGAAATTTCTTCTTTGTGGTAAATACATTTTTGACCGAACGAGTATTTATTTTTAAACTTCCAACACTCACACTTGGGAAGATAATATGTGGTTGACACGGCGGGGCCAGAGAAGTGTGTACCTGCATGTGTGAAAGTGATACGTCGCATTTAAGTGTCTAGTTTCTGTAACTGTCAAGCAGCCTCGAGACTGTTCTTCTCCACTTTCCAGACACATTCACAGCAACGCCTAGCTTTGTTTCTCAGAGCTTAGCAGGGTGTTAATTATTTCCTAAAGTATTTTAAGTGTTTTGTCTCTAGACAGCCTGGCGGAGGGAAACTCCATGGAAGGAGACGAGTAACACCTCTTCCTCGCTGCAGAGAGAGATGGGAGAGATGAGGGGTGTTGAGGATGAGAGCAACGCCCGAGAGACTGGGGGAGCGAGTGGGGAAGAAGTTGTGAAACAAAGACAAAAGCAAAGAGGAAGAAATAGTAATGAGCGGGCAGCACACCCACAAGGGGCGAGGACTGAATGTCACCGATGGGAGAGCTAAAAGTGTAGGAGAATGACAGGGGGACGTTGGATTTACGAGACAAGTGCTGCGGCACGGGGGGAGTATCCAATATTTCCCATCTGACTCAGCCCCCGCCGCAAACCAGACTCAAATGAGAAACACAAACACTTGCACTGCAGCCCAGAAACTGTACAATGACGCTTGCTTTGTAGTCCAGGAGCTTTTCCAGGCTTTTTTTTTTTCTCCTCTCCTGTGTCGCCTCCTCGAGCTGCGTTTACAGTAAGCTCACACACAGTGTCCTCAGACAGAACGACTGTGGTCGCGAGTGATTGAAGAGGACGTCCTGGTTCACCACACTAGATTATTGTAAAATGGTTCAGTCCGGTTGTGTACTGGGTGTGATGATGGGCTGTGACCCACCGCTGTGTTTGCTGCACAGTTGGCCTCCCCCAGCTGTTGGTGTAGGACGTCCTGACATGCCCCCCCCGCTGAGCGTTGCAACATATGGAAGCATGCATATACACAGACAGACACATCCATGTACGCACACACGTATGCAGCTCCACCCTCGGAGGCAGACAAAAGCATTCGACTGATTAACATTCTCTTTCACACCCACTTAGGCCCATATGTAACCCACATTTCTAAGTTAGGGAGTTGGTTCTGAGCCACCGTATGACATGCTCGCTCCCTAATGCATCACAAACTTATAGTCTGCCTGTAATAGGATACAGATCTGGACAGGGGGAGTGATGGAGCTCTGCAGAGGAGCCAGAAAAGGTACAACACATGGGAGGAGTTGATTGTTGGAAGCTACACAAGACACACTGTTGTTCAGTCAGTCACCATTTCAGCTGGTTCAGGCTGTCAGATACGATTATGTCACCGCGGCAGCCAAAAAGATTGAGCCAGGTTAGTGATTAGAGCAGTGTATGTCCCACATAAAATGGCAATGTTCAGTTTTCATGATACAGGCTACTCACAGAGTTATTAAACTACTCCATATGAGGGTGTGATTGATATATCACATCGATAAATCAGAACCAACTTGGTCTTTTATTAAAAATCCAATATGTGCCAGTCAGTTCAGATGTGATGAAGGTGCCTTTCATTTTTTGTGCTTCAGGAGTGTCTCACTGTGTGTGAGAAAAAAAATCTTAAATCAAAGTTTGGAGCTTTTTGAGCTTTCAGTGGTCGTTTTTAGGAGGGAAACTGTGACGCTGTCTCAGTTTAAATATCTTGACCTGTGCTGTGACCAGTTTTGGTGTGGTGTTCACAGACAGCTGATGTCTGTTTCCAGTGTTCATTCAGTCTTTCTGTTCAGGGCGCAGACTGTATAAGATAATGGACGTAGCTACCATGATGTCACCCACTGATTTGTGGACTGCCGTTTTGAAGCCGTGGCATTTCAGCTGTCGCCATCTTGATTTTAGGAGCCACAAGTGACCATATTTGGTCATAATTAGCTATTAAGACCAAAACCATTTTTGTACCAGGCTGTAAACATGTTTAATCTGCTGTAAAGTTAGACATTTTAACATGGGGGTCAATGGGGATTGCCTGGTTTATAGAGCCACCCTCAAGTGGCCATTTGAGGAACTACAGTTTTTGGCACTTCCACTTTGGCTTCATTTTTCAGCCCTGGACGTTGCTGCTTGATTCAGGGTCATTGCCATTTTACCAATGTAGTGCTCCTCACAGCTTTTGCATGTTTTTGATGTTGAAAGTGGTGATTAAAGTTAAAGGACTAGTTTGATATTTTGGGGAATATACTTGACCAACAGTCACATTCTTGCTGAAAGTTCAGACTGGCTAACCAGGCTTTGTGCTAAGGTTACAGAATCTGCCTACCAGCACCTGAAAAGCTCACTAATTAACACATTTAATCTTTAATCTGTAGAAAATAAATAAAGTGTAAAGACATAAAGTTGTTGTTTCACAAGGGAATATAGGACTATTTCATGGCCAGAAGCAGTGAGTTACTTTGCTGATTGCTTGGCACGAGGTGACAAGACCCCAGGACTGTTTCCAGTCTTTATGCTAAAGTAAGCTGACCGACTGCTGGTTGTAGCTTTATATTTAGAGTACAGGCATGAGAGTGGTATCGAACATGTTACTTTTGGCAAGAACGTGTAAAAACATATTTACCAAAATGTCAAATGTTTTCCTGTAAAATTCCAATTTTTGATCACATGAAGATACTTGACCCATTTTCATTTACAAACGAAGACTGTGAGATGTGATTGAAAGAAGTGGACTTTGAGTCACATTAAATCGGTGTGCAACTGGTGCAGGACACTGGGGCACAGAAGCTGTCAGGGGGTTCAGTCGGAAAGAAATTTCTTGCCCGCAGAAATAAGGCTGTGAGGGTTTACGTCCAGCGTTGGCTGTTTAATTAGGGTTGATAAGTCTGGTGCTTCGGCTGCTGTCAGTGGTGCTGAGCAATGGCTGGTTTGCAGGATGGCAGGGCCGTCTTTCTGTTCAATAATGGGGCGGCTGTTTTGCCTGGGACTGTTCAGGGGGCAGTGTATTATGGCCTTACTTTGCTGGGAGTGGTCGGCAGCTCACAGACCGGGACTGTAACCGCTCAAATTCAATCAGTGCAAACCTCAGTGGGGGTCTGATCCAGGACAGCCCTGACTCTCTGCTGGATTAGCAAACATTCTGTTGCTGCTAGTTACTCAGGTTAGAAACAGCGCTATGCTGCTGGCCACCAGCCCACTGTCAAAGAGGAATTTGGATTTTATCTTCCTGGGAGCGCCACCCAGGTAGAGCCAAATGTGCCAGGGCAGAGCTCGGGACAGCCCCACCCTTGTTTGTGTGTCTGTGAATGCGTGTGCACACGAGTGTGTGCTCCTGTTTGGGGCGAGGTGATAGCCCTAGACAAAATATTTTACTTCTTTTATACGGCTGAGTCACACATACTGGTGAATAATCAATGTCTCAGCTCAAAAGCTTTGTGTTCCTATGTCTTCTGGAGCTTTTTAGCAGAAAAATGGCAGAATTTAAAGATTAATTTATGTAAAATTACCTTATCAAGAATACATTTTTACATGAGAGTCATACCATAAAACATTCAGTTCTTTGCATAGCTCCAGTCATTTATGATATATGCATAACCAGGAACAGGCTCCTCATGGTTTCCGAGGTGATTCCTGAGGAGAGTTCACCAGGCCGATAGCATCTTAAGTGCAACATTTCATCTTTAACGACGCTTAATTTGCTCAATATGTCTGAGAGCTTCATGTTGTGCGCCTCCCAGGCCTGGTGTATGGTGTGTGTCGAGATGGAGGAGATAGACGAGGATGAAATGCGTAGCGATAGCCCAGAATATATGATGTGTTAAAGGAACATTTACGCTCTACTTATCTTTCCTCTCTGTCCATATCTCTGTCTGCTGCTCTCAAAAGACAGCTGAGGATGAGACTGGATTTCAGTGTGTCAGACAGAATCGTTGCTTCAGCTCTACTGGATGCTGTCGTTTGCTTGTTTTCTCAAATAGAAACTCTCAAACGCGCACAAACGCACCGTCAAACACTCCCACAAAGCTCGACTTTCTTGTACTTTTAAAATCAAAATGCGCGTAGATGCAACAAAAACTGAATTCTTATGTGCATGTGGGCAAACAGACTCACAGAGCAATAAAACACTGCTTCAAATGCACATGGACACACACAGTCTTGTCTCCCGACTGAACGATTATGCCGACAGCTTCCCTTAAATTTGTCTGCGGGTCTTTGGTTCTGTGATGAGTGAGTGTCTTTTACTGACAGCATATTCATCAGCTGATTCTTCGCTCACCATAACCGCACACAACAGGGTGAGTCAGACAAAAAAAAGGAAGAAGAGCACTCACTTTGAGGTTCATCTCTAGCCCTAATTTATGGCAGTCAAAAACTCAAAGTCATACGTCAGTACATCTGAGCTTTGAGGGCGAGCGGAGAAAGGGGCATCGAGTTCCTTTCCCCTCTTTGCCCACCTCCTCCTTCCTGCTCCCTCCTGTTAAATATGCAGATACAGCAGCGCATGAGGCTGCTCGCGGGTTTGTTGCAAAAATTGGGTCAGTGGCGACGTCACAGCGTTTTAAAGCGAGGCAGGGTTTCTTTAGAAACTCGCAGCGAAGGTCTGGCACTTGAGGAGGAGAGGAAAACTGTCTGCAGCTGAACTGTGGTCCTCAAACAGGGATGACTGATGTTGGTTTTACAGAGCAGAGCTGTCTAGGTTTAGAGGAGGGGATATTCAAAGCCTGATATCTTCACTCATCCTCAGTAGTGTCAGAAATATATTAACATGGCACCATGAAAAAACCTAATATGAATAAACAACAATCAGTTTGCTGCATTTTGAGACCGTTTTTGTCTGTATTTGTTTAGATTTGGTCAAAATGGCACTGTTGAAAGGACGCCAAATTAGCTATTAGCAGTTCCTGTTTGTGATGTACCAATGGATGTACAGACAGCTATCACCGGATTAATCTGGCACAGATGATTGTAAGGCAAGTTCTTGAGTTACAGGGAGTGTCTGTTCTATAATTTCTAAGTGGATTTAAAGACTCTCTTTCACCACACACACAGTATATTTGCCTCTTGTCTCTTCACCCTCTCCCCCCTTCAATTCTTCCACACAGTTTGAAAACCTTTCGAGAGCTCAACATCAAATAAATGTTTTACAAATGTTTTCAGGGGTGTCAAGTTTTGCTAAACCATATGGATGGATTGATACATGGACGAACAACAAACAGACAGAAGGACGGATGAATAGACAGACGGACAGACAGATCAACACCTCTTCATCCCAAATATTGCTGCTTGGTCAGTGCACTTTCATGTCTACATATGACATGCGAGGTTTCCTCCTGCATCTGTTGTAATGTTTTTTTTTAAGTAAAACTATGACATCATCAAAATGGCTTGTAGTTACATTTACTTCCTGTTGCAACAACAAGTTTAGGAAAAAAAAATCATTATGATTTGGCTTAATGTTCATCCAGGAAATGAACAGCAGTCTCTTAGGTGAAAGTCCAGGGTTTGTTGGACCCACCCACTTCACCTCCTGCCTGCCCGATACACCAGTGGAATTTCAAAAATAGACTGTGAAATAATGGACGTAGCTACTGTGACGTCACCCATTGGTTTGTGAACTCTTGAAACCTCAATAGGCCCGTTTTCACCGCAGGAACTTCGGGGTAATTTTACGGGGCCGGGGCTGTTGGTGCGTGTCTCCACCGCAGGAACCACCCCCGAAAGACAGAGTTCCGGAACTTTTACAGGGGCTAAACAAGTCCCTGCGTCGAAGTAGGTACTCAGAACGGCCCCGAAAAACTCCTGGGTGGGGCTTGGGCTTTACTTGGTGCTGATTGGATATACTCAAGGCGGGATGTGACGTCAACAGAAAGCGACAAAATAGCCGCCATTTTTAAAACTCAGCAGACGAGGAGTTGCATTTTTAAAAGGAGTCGTACTTCTGCTTCTTCTTCTTTGTTGCCCCGGTCAAAATGGTCACGCAACGATTACGTCATATCCAGAGCCCGGTAACTTTACAGGAACCTTCCTCCTACTCCGCCCTCTCAGTGGAGACACAGCGGTTGAGAGGGCCGAGCGAGAGGACGTTCCTGTAAAGTTCCTGCCCCCGAAATAGTACCAGGAACTTCTTCAGTGGAAACGAGCCTTTTGTCATTACAGCTGTCGCCATCTTGTTTTTTTTGAGCCAGAGGTGACAATATTTGGGCGAGAGGCTGGTGCTGTGGAGGAGCAAGGGGTGGATCTGACTGAGAAGGACACTACTGGCAGACAGCCTGTCACTCAAAGCAGCCTCACCCTTAATAATGCCTAACGTTAAACCTTAATAAAATGTAAATGCGCGAGTTATAAAAAGATTCACTGCCGCACAGTTGTCATGAAGGGGGAAATTAGCTATAAAGACCAAAACATTTTTTTGTATAAGGCTGTAAATTTGGATGGATGGATGGATGGATGGATGGATGGATGGATGGATAGAAAATGGGAATCTCTTGAGAAATACTTAACACATTCTCATGCAAAGTACGAGTCCTTTGTGTGATGTTGCTCTCTTACACAGCTTATTAGCACATTTTCTCACTGTATTACAAAAGCACAATGCCACTACATCACATTTATGCTTAAAGACAATGTATAACATCCACACATCCCCCTTCCCACCCTGCAAAATCAATTATTTAATAGGTGACAATGAAAAAATGTGGCTCCATTGTTACCAGTAACCCGAAGGCTCTGACTAATGCTGCTCTTACTCATCCCTGTTGTTTGTTCTGTCCGTGTAACATCGATCACCTCGTTAACAATTGTGACCCCGAGCACTGACCTTCCACTGTGATTACAGAAGAAAACACGTCTGTGAAGTACCACGATAAAGAAACGGGAACGTCTCCTTCATCCTAAGCCCTACTGATATACCTAATAGCAAATAACACTCCGGCTGTATTCCTTGCACTTGCTTTGCACACTTGCACTTTTGTACTTTATGCACTTGTTATGATATGAATTTCTCTTTCACTGCACTTGCTTTGCTTGCTTTGTGTGCGTGTGTTGATGACGTCCTTTATATTCTGTTTTATGTTTGTATGTGAACCCTGGCTGCAAAACAAATTTCCTCTGGGGGGACAATAAAGGTAACCTTCAACTTTGAACCTTGAGAAAATATTGTCAGCTACAGCTTTACACTCTTTCCCATCCTGTTCTTCTTTGCAAACTCTTTTCTCATTTATATCAGCTGTGTTATCAAAGCAGCACACAGTATGATACGGATCAACAACATTTCAACCTTGCACTTTCCACCTCTGTCTCTGCAACTGCCTGAGGCTTTATATATCCCCAAAGGTATTGGTATCCTTTATTCGGATACAATTATGCATGTCAGACGTCAGGGTCATATTAAATGTATCCAGTGAAGCCCCGACCATAAAGTTTAGCATGACATGGACCCTCAGCCTGCTGGTTATACTTCAGGTGTAACCAACAGGTTCATCCTGCACAGTTTATCTGTTGAGATGTTTGCTCTTAGTTGCTGTTCTCGTACCTCAGCAGTTCTGTTTCAAACATGAGTGTGTGTGTAGGTGGCACAAAGTTAAAGTTCTCATCCACCACTGACTGCAAAGACCTGGTTTTCAATGTCTGGCAGTGGTGTCTTGTTTTAGCTTTTTTATGCCTTCCATTAAACATGCTTGGCCATGTTCGTGAGTGGAAAGCCAACAGTGCTTCTGGTTCTTTTCACCACACCAGTGAGTCATACCGGTTTGTCAGAGTGGGGAACAGGGCTGGGGAGCACAGTGACTCCCGTGCACAATATAATCCCCATAACGCTCATCACTGGCAGGTAAAAACAAGCACATTTCTTTGTTTCGTGTTACTACAGAAGATTAAGGTCAGGCACAAGGAGCAAAAATGATTTTGGAATTTTGTTTGATTTGCATTTTGAAAATAAAGTTAACTGTCAAAGATAAAGTCAAAATGTCGAGAATAAAGTTGAACTTTCACCAGTGAATGAATGAATGAATGAATGAATAAACCAGAGGACATCATTATTATTGTTTTTTGGGGTTTTTTGCCTTTTGAGAATAAAGTTGAAATGTCGAGAATAAAGTCAACCTCTCTGGTCGGTCATATTGTGTCATGTGATATGATCATACAGCATATCCTCTCTGCACGGCACACAGGTGTTATTATGAATACCCTTTCATCTGTCCATTTCCAGCTATGTCACTTTGCTCCAATGCAGCCACCTCTTCCAAATTTGTGTGGTCCATCTGTGGTACACATGATGTGTCTCCTTCACAACGTGCAATATTTGGCACAATCTCTTCAAAGTCCTAAGACTTATTACCACATTGTGTTTATGTGATTAAAGAGAAATCATTTACTTGTTTATAAAACCAATTCTGAAGTTCAGCAATTTGTCTAAACAAGGCATTTTGTCGAGGCAGCCATATGTGCTGATGCTAATAGTTTGATGTATTCTCAAGTGTTTGACTTTAATCTTGAAATGTCAAGTTAATACATTTCAACTCTATTCTCATAATGCAAAATAAAAAAAATAGAGCCTTCCTCCTCCCTTTTTCCCCCCGATGCCTCGCCATAATACTTTCCTGTATGAAACAGGCGTGCATCACAATATAGATTAAAGGAACACTCCACTCCTCTACACATGAAATTCAATTTAATTGTCATGAGGAGTACAACACAGTGTTTGAAAACTACTATGTAATGTCTTGTGGAGCTTTGTCAGTTCTTGGAAACTATGATGATGATGTCATCAGGTTTATCTATACACGGGGCTGCACATTTATTTAAAAAAGGCCTGCTTTACAAACTGGGGGCGTTGAGTTTTAAATGAAATGGCCATTTGCCAAGTAGGGAGTGAAAAGACAGAAAAGTATTAGTTGCATTATGGGAAAGGGTTTATGGAGCTTGATTAGGCTTTGGTACTAAAAGTCATATCATCTTGCCCTCAGATTCTGTGGCTTTCACCATTTATTTTATGCCTCCTCGCCAGCGACAGCCATGAACGGAGGCTTTGTGTTATGGATTGTCCGTCTGTCCATCTGTCCCATTCTCATGAATGCGATATCTCAGGAATACCTTGGGGGAATTTTTTCACATTTGGCACAAGCTTCCACTTGGACTCGACAATAAAAAGAGATTTTTGGTGGTCATACGTCAGAGGTCACAGTCACTGTGACCTCATTTATCTCATACTTGTAAACATGATATGTCAACCACACCCTGAGGGAATTCCTTCAAAATGTTTCACCAATGTCCACTTGGACTCAAGGATTAATTGATTAGATTTTGGTGGTCAAAGGTCAAGGACACTGTGACAGGGTTCCCACAGTCGTGGAAAACATGGAAAAGTCATGCAATTTCACAAGCTCATTTGCTAAGCCTGGAAAACTCATGGAATTGGCAACACTAATTTAAAGTTTTGGAAAACTCAACGCACATTTATTCTCTGTAAGTTAGCTGTTGAGCCAATGTGTGTCAGCTTAGGGCTGCGTGATATATATCGTTTCAGCATCGACATTGTGATGCTCAACGGTTGCATCAAAGGACATGCAATGTCAAGTAATGCAAATTGACTCAAACTATTTTTATGATGCTTGATACAAATGGAAAACTTGAACAGTTCTCATTTCCCACGACTGACACCAGCCAAGCTTGCTGCTTTTAGACGTTACGTGTATATGTGACGTAGTGTGGCGGCGTTTGTTATGGGAAGTGAGACTCTCCTGCATGTGTGTGTCTAAAAAAAAAGTACCGGGCCGGCAAGAGCAGCAGACACAGTGAAGTGGATGCTTTTCTCAAATTCAAAATGTTATCCTTGAAAAGTCATGGAAAAGTTTTGAAATTTTGTCTGTGAAAATATGTGGAAATCCTGCCGTGACAACTTGAGAGAATTTCTTCAGATTTGGCACAAATGTCTTCTTGGACTCAACAATGAACTGATTAGAATTAGTGGTCAAAGGTCACTGTGACCTCACAAAACATGTTTTTGGCCATAGCTCAGATACTGAATTGGTGACACTATTCTTGGGTGCCCACCTTGAAAGTGTGCAGATTGTATAGATCCTCTGTAACACCAAGAGGAAGGTGCATGTGAAGCAGACGTGGATATAAACTAAGTGCAACTTGGCTGTTTTCGGAGGCACACAACTGCGAGGTGGTAATTCTAGTTTAAATCTATCCCAGACTTTATGGACTCCATCATTCATGTACTTCCTCGTCGGAGGGGGGTGCTCTGTAATTGCCTTGTCGTTCTTACACTCTATTAGTTTTAAAATTACAGTAATAAACATTTGAATTGGCATAATGCAGGTGACTCAGAGCTGCTCCAGAGTGTCTTGGTACGCCGTGCATTTGAACTGCTGAAACCAGCTGTTCCCCTGTTCACAGATGATGGATGTTAACTTTAACACATGCATTTTCACGCATCATTTCTCTCGAAGATTACAACAGGAACTCCTAACAGTGCCAGATGTAATGCGCTTAAACAGACTGCCTTTGCACATGCTGTAATAAAATGTATAATGAATAAGAAACATGAACAGAGACATATTTTTGTGGCAAATATTTAAAATGATGCAGTTTTTTTCAGCTCCAAAACACATCTTCCAGTTATCTCAAGAAATAAATAAATAAATAAACACCAATAAGATGCTCCAATGAATCATCTGACTTTCTGTTGGTTCTTAGTCGCTTGGAGCAACAACCCATAAAACCCATGGCTCACCCGAGAAGAGCTTTAAGAAACAGTCTTTGCTCTATATCTGGCAGGAAATCAATTAGTCACCAACGCCGTGCTGCAGAGGTGAAAGCGCTGTTATTCTGCCGTTCAAGGGAACATTTCCAAGAACAAAAATCTCACCGTGTTTTGTCATCACCCGCCTCCAGCCGTGTAGCTAAACCCAGCACAGCTTTACAGCTCACTCCCCTGCCTAGCGTCTGTAAGCTCAGCCCTAGCCGCATGAATTATGGATCAGAGAATTATTCCTGGACCTGTTTTTAGAGTGCGCCGAGGTTCTGGACTCTGTCCGGTTCTTCAGAACCAACCCGAGGACAACCAGATGGTCCAGTCGGAGCCGGGCCAACCCAAACAGGACCCCTCTGAGTAGAACAAATCCAGAAACATATATAAATAAATATTCATCAGGATGATAATGTGCAGGGGCTTGTGCCAATATAAATAAAGATCTGAGGTCCCTGGACCCCCTCTAGGTCACTGCTGTGGTGAATAAATAGAATGCAGCTTTTCTCTATTTTCTTTTTTTACACTTTCTTTCTCCCACTCTTCTTTTTTTTACAGCTTCTTTTTCAAAATCTGTCACTCATGTCTCTGCTGCTTGTATCATCTGGTGCTAATCTTTCCTGTCCTCTTCTAATCTCATTGCACTCTCTCTTCCTCCCCATCCATTCTCCTCCTTCTCTCCCCCTCTTTGCTTCCCAGCTGTGTTGTCTTCCATTTTAGGTCCAGGGCTGGCTACCTGGTTCCTGGCTGACATTTCACACTGCTCAGTGTGTCCCTCATGGCCCCTGAGGCTTCTTTCAAATCTCCAGCTCCCGCTCCAGCAGTCTTTTATGAAATTTTAGAGTGGACACAGGTGACTCCTAAAATCTGACGTCCAAAGCTGAAGCGACAAAGATTTCTCCCGCTTTCAAGTTCTTCCTCCTGAGCAGGTCCAGTGGGTGGCACTCACTCCTGGCCAGGTGGCGGTGATAGGCGGGGGTGCGCTGGCCGTGCATGGCTGCTTTGTCTCCGTGTTTATTTGATATCTGGTCTGACTGCATGGCCAGGATGAAAGAACAGGCGCAAAAGGGAAAGGACTGGAAAGAGAGTGAAAGGCGAGATGGGTGTGTTTATTTCATGTTTGGCTGGATATACAACAGGTTTAAAAAAAAGGGAAAGAAAGACAGAAGGGAGGCAAGAAAGGGAAAAAGGAAAATGAAAGACAGACACGCTGAGACTCTGCTCAGGATGTCAAAACAGAAGTGTTTGAATGATTTGCCGGCTGAAAGAGAATGCAGGATATAATTCCTTCCATCAATCTAAACATAATGACTTCATATTTCTCACTCGTCGAGCCAGCTCATAAACAAGACGGGAATAAAACAAACACATTAAACCGATTCCAAAATGACGAGGGGCCTCTTGTCTTCCCTCTTTGAAATCCACTCTGCTCGGGAATAATTAAGGCGGCTTATGGTCCGAGTACAAAGGCAGAATACTGTTGAGTTGCATTGTGCTGTGTGCTGTGTGCTGTGTGTGTGTGTGTGTGTGTGTGTGAGGAAGAGAGGGAGGCCGTGGCACCTGCATGGTCGCCCAAAAACACGGACAGTGTTTGCATGTGAATGTTGTGTAGATGCACTTGTACGTTTTCTGTCCATTGTGTTTTTACCTTCGCGTTTTACTTTTGCATAATTCTTGCTCATGTGTGAGACTGTGTGTGTGTGTGTGTGTGTGTGTGTGTGTGTGTGTGTGTGTGTGTGTGAGTGTGTGTGAGGGAGAGAAAGAGCACATCTCTGTCTGAGAGCATTAGCAGCGAGCCTGTTCTCTGTATCTCAATGAGAGGATTAGATGACTATTCATTAGACAGGCTTTGATAGGTGACTGGCCGAGTCCATCCACTGCTGCCGCTCGCGTAATGCCAGACAGAGGGGCCAGGGGGTAATGGAGGAAGCCCATTCTCTAGTCTCTCTCTCTGTCTTCATCCCTCTTTGTCTCTGGCAGCTCTGTCTCGTCCCTTTCAACATCATTGGCAGCAGATTTTTTTTTTCTCTAAAATGATGCAGTCATTGCCTATCTTTGGATTTACAGGAATGGAGCAGTGAGTTAACGTATCTCAAGTCTGTCGTCATCCATTTATTTTTAAAATACAGTTTACCCGGGGCATAGAAATCTTAAGTACATACTGGTTCACGATACACTCGAGAAAAACATGTTTTTTTTTTAATTACTTTTTATTATTACTAGTATTTTTTTTATCATTTCCAAAAGCAACCGATAAGAAACTGTAGATTCACTGGAAGGTTCCTGGAATGGACGATGTAATTTGGCTGTAATTATAGGGAAAACAGAGTCAGCGCTCAGTGGGTGCACCTCCAATTAATGAGTTCCAATTAACTGCTGGCATAATGTAGCGCGCAGCAGCTCAGCTAAACATGCAAAAAAGTATTTTGTCCACAGGCAGGCACACAACATATATGAAGAATAAAGTTTCCAATAATGATGACTATAATGAATAGTGAAAAAAATATTTATTTGGGTTAAAGCAGGACTCTGAAGAAAATCAACTTTCTAGTTTCCCTTGCACACAGTGCTAGATACTTTTTTTTCCAGGAGATTTTTAAAAGATATCAAAATTAATATACAGCCTCACCAAAAAGGTCATTCACTCTAAAGCTTGTTCAGAGACTTTTGGGCCACTTTTTATTTTTTATTTTTCTGAGGGATGTTATTTTGAGCATGTTTTAAGGTACGGCTCAGGCTGCATGTTTCTGTTCAAACCCGACCTGAGTGCAGGACAGCACTTTTTGTTTTTATGTCCCAATCCAACCTGAGCGACGTCCACTGGATCCGTCAAGTCAACGACTACGTTTACATGCACACCATATTCCTGTATTATTCGGAATATCCTCAATATTCCAGTTGTGCACAAGTCATGTAAACATGTGCATAACCTGATTAAGGTCATATTCCGGTTGGAGAATATTCCGAATAAGACCCCTGGCATATGCCTGTTTTAACCAGAATACTGTGACATGTATGCACCTTAATCGCAAAATGCCCCGTACCAGAATATTCAGTATGTCTGCACATGCTCGATTCGCAAGAAATCCTGGGTTGTCGGTGTTGTTATGGTTATGGCAAGCATGGAGAACAGCAGAACTGGCTTCGTACCTTCATCCACAGACTCCGGGGGCTCTGGCTGGCGTGAACGGCATAAGCAGGAAGGAAAGGTCCATACACTCGTTCGCCTTTTCTTCTCGCTCTCGTCTTCCATTGTTGAGGACAAAATGGATCAGCAGGAGTGTTGTAGTTAAGTTGTGGTGCAAAAGCGCAAGTGGGACAACAGGGTTATGTTGGAAACAAACATTACAGCTTCTGTTCATTGTAAACACAACTTCTTCTTCTTCTTCATCTTCTGTATTTCCGGCAGACCAGACGCCTATAGGTGTATTGCTGCCCTCCGCAGGTTTAGTGTTGCATTACATAAGAGCGTTTCTGGTAGGCCAGTAGCCCGGGGTCTTTTCTGGAGTAGGCAAAACATGGCAATATGTCAATTAACATGTAAACGGAATATTACAGTGTCTGCAGTGTATATAAACACCTTATTCGGAATATTACCTTAACCAGAATATTGACCTTAATCGGAATATGGTGTGCATGTAAACGTAGTCAATGAAAGCTGCTCCACCAGAAGCACAGCGGCGCATCCTAGCCACGGCCTAGAAGCGGCTCGGCGCTCCACTCCGCTAAAAATACGCGCTGGGTCTATTGTTGATGGACACTGCGCAATGGTGGGTCAATTTGCACAGACCAAATGAGTCAAACAGGAAGTCAGACACAGAAAAGATGAGAGTATCCGGTCAATTTTCAAAATAAAACACCCATGAAAACTCCGGATCGTATTTCACATCGCTACATCAACATGACATCAAAGTGGGTGGCCCCAGGACTGAAGTCAAGCACGAAGAGGGTATAAAAACTGGCAGAAAATCAAGAGAAAAATCACAAAATGGCCGACAGTGGTCAATGTCTGGCAGGCAAAGAAGTGTTTTCTTTGTTTGTTGATGTCTTTATACCTCCAGGGTTTCCGCAGATTATCGCGTGACATTATGATCTTGCGATCCACCAATTCCAATCGCTCGCCTGCGCGCCGCTATGGTTCCAGTGGACATTGACGCCCGACACAGGACGAAGCAAGTCCACGCCGAGGCTGAATCGCGCATGTGACGGATCCAGTGGACATCTTAATGTTGGGAAGACACTCTGCTCCGAAGCTGCCGCTCAAACATGCAGACGGCCTGCTTGACACGACCACGTCCATTTCCTTCCTTCCAAATTTTTTTTGTTCAGTGAATGCAATGCACCTCTGTCTACTACTTAATATCTCCATATAAAGAAAGAGTGCACCATTTTATTGTGTATGAGGAAAGATGTAATATCAGAGTTTCCATATCTGACTTGAACAGGGCAGGAGGTGAGTTGGCTGCTGTTTTCCCTGCGGTCCTCTGTCACGTCCCTCCATGTTGAATCTGCCGTTTTCTGCTAAAGTGACGGAAGCATCACTCCAGGAAAATGGCGATTGAGAAATACCCCCATCTGTCAGCGTTGGATGTTTTTCCTGACAAGCTATAGGCTTTGAATGCAGCATGGAACATCAGTGAGGCGAATGGAAAGATAACATTTGCCCGAGTAAGCCCGCGCTCGCCATTGATGGTGACATACGGTTTTTATTTCCTTACAAAAAAATCCCCCCTGAAGTTTGCTGAAAGTACACACTCTGTTCAAAAGATGATACGGAGAGACAAGTTCATGTGTGGAAGAGGAAAAAAAGTGACAACTTTGTGTGTGTGTGTGAGTGTGAGTCGCAAAGAATCTTTTAAAGCAGGCCACAGGGACAGAAAAAAAAAGATATTCATCCTCTCCACTCCTTTCTCCTCCTCCTCCTCATCTCCTTCCTCATCCCCTATTTCTCTTATTTTCTCTGAGGGCTGAAGAATATAGGCTTGGGCCATGGGACAAGGAGAGACTGTGAGAGAAGGAGGGAGGAGATGCTGTCAGGTGATGAGGAAGAGAAGAAAGCAGGGGATGAGGAGAGGAGGGAGCTTGGGACTCGTTTTGATCCCTGCCTCTTAATAAATCTGTCACAGCGAGACAGAAAGAGAGCACGAGAGACAGAGAGAAAGAGAGAGATGGATTCGTCCGCAGAGGTCTTCACCAGGTGGTTTGAAGTGCAGATCCTTCTCCTCCTCCTTCTCTCCATCCTCCGCCTTGATGTAGCACTCTACGGATTCTCCCTGCATTCATTTACCTGTTGTTTTGAACTTCGTGTGTATGTGATGACGGAGTTTTGATGTGTCTTACCTGGTGGGCTCGCAGGTACATTTTTAGCTGTGTTTACAAAGTCTTTGCACTGAACTTGTGTCAGAAATATCAGATTTCATTAAATCATTTGAATCTAAATTATTCATAGAACAGACTCAGTAGATTTAAGTATTTCTAGTCTCTTGGTCTCTTGTTTTCTGTCACAATGAAAAGCCACTGTATCAGTATTAATCTCGCTGAAAACCAGACAGAGTTGGCCATTGTCTTTGCTTTTGCACACATGCCACATTTTTTGTGCTCTCGGATCCATCCAGATATCTTTTCCTTCTTCTGTAAATATCAGTCCGTGACAAAAAAGCTCTGCACTCAGGATTTCAGGTAAATATTGAAATGACCTCGTAAGGTCAAGACACGGCATGCATAAGGGCCCAAAAACATGTTTTGTGAGGTCACAGTGACTTTCAATGACCAAATACTGATCGGTTCATCGTTGACTCAAAGAGGACCTTTGTGCAAATTTAAAGAAATTCTCTCATGGTGTTCTTGGGATATTGCGCTCAGGAGAATGGGATGGATGGACGGACGACGTGGAAACAGCACCGAGCAGTTGGAGGTTTGAGCCTTGCTTAAGGGCACCTGGGCAGTGCCCAGGAAGTGAAGTGACACCTCTTCAGCTACCAGTCCACACCTCCATACTTGGTCGGGATGGGGATTTGAACCAGTGACCCCTCCAGTTACCAAGCCAAGAGTTACTACCATCAGATGCAGTAAAAAAACAGCAGAGGCCAAGCTATCCTAACATATATTCCCCAGTATGGCCCACAGTCCAGAAACACTAGAGCTTACAGTCTTTCTAACTTCAAACCTTGCAATGCAGGCTTTGTGCTAGCTGCACTAAACAATATTTCTGTATCAACAATAGATCCAATGATCAGTTTTGGGGAGTAACTATGCTACATGAAGCCAAGGGAGTGGTTCAGCTGTGTTTCCCAGTAAACAGTTGGGTAGCATAGCTATTTTCAAAATAATTTAAGATTTCCAGGAGGGTTACCAACTTCCAGAAATAGAAGAAAACATGGGAACTGTGTGACTATATATATCTCCTGATGCATGTTGTTTGATGTCACAAATTCCTCCATGACTAAAGGAGAAAACCCGGTACTAGGCGGTACAGTTGCCCTTGCACACAGTCTCACTCACACATACCAGCCATTGCTACCCATTTTGTATCAGATTAAACCAGTCAGGCTTGGACATGCAGGTTTGAGGTTAAACAGAAAGTGAGCTTTAATAAAGCTGATGAAAAACATCCAGAACAGGCAGGTAACATAAAGTCCCAATGACAGAAGAACTATCTGAAAACCAAACAGGAAAATACAACAAACTCAGGGAAAAAAAAAAATCAAACAGAACACATGAATGAACACAGACGATCTGACAGGCAGCAAAGGGAAACACACAGGTATATATACACAGAAAACTAATCACAAGAACGAGACACAGCTGGAGGAGGAGGACATTGGCAGCAGGAAGGAAATGGAGATTGGCTAACAACAAGGGTGTGGTGAGAACACTAGGGTGGAGCAGACAAGACTAACAGAACAGGTGTGAAGGGAAGACTCTGGGAACAGGGAAGGACTAACGAGACAGGTGTGACAGAAAACAGGCGGGAAAACACACAAAGACAGGAAGTAAAACAGGACACGTCACATGAGGAGAGAATCTACAAAATAAAACAGAAAGCAGATCAAACATTGATGAATAACACGAAACAAGGAACACAAACAGAAAACTCCACAAAGTCCACAAGATAACAGAATATAAACAAAAACCAGGATCATGACACTTAGACCCTTATATAAACTTTCTAAGTTAATTAGAAGCAAAATTATAGCATTTCCGTTTTTGGTAATTAATTAGCTTATTATACTAATTAAGTAGATAGCCCAAAATGCAACTCTTGGCAACCAAGTCGAATTTCATCTGCTAGAGGTACAGATAACATTCAAATCATGAAAGTTTTTAGGAAACAACATTTGTGGGTCCAAGAAATTCCCAGTAGACTATCTGTATTTTTGTAATTTCTTTTACACTGGTAGGTTGCCATTTTTTTTTAAATCTTGCGCTGCTGTTAGGCATATCGTAGCAACGCTGTCTGTCGTCACTCATTAGTGAGTCATGACTGATAAGAAGCGTGTTCTGTTTGAGTAATGCAGCACAACATGACACACAGGCTGAGGGATGACAAATCAGAAGGGTTTCCTTCTATCTCATATAAATCATCCTCTGTTAATAGTCTAATCTGTAATATTTCTCTGCCAGAGATTTAAATTGATTCTCTAAAATCAAAACAAAGACCGGCCTGTATCAGGTATTTTAGTTTCCTGTTCCTGTTTGGCAATAGGGATGTCACGATTATAGATTTTCTTGGTACGATTATTGTCAGAGAAATATCACGGTTTTACGATTATCACGATTATTATGCATTAATTAATTTCACACTGAGCATTTGTGAAATCCTGCACTCGTGTGGACGTGAGTTTCTGCCTGTCGTCTCACTCCAAAGAGCTACACAGACCCAAAACCATTACAACCTCACGCTGTGTGCACACAAACTGCAAAACTATCCATCAAAAAAGTTTTTGAGACGTGCCTTACTCGTATCATACCACTATGCCATGAATTGCAAATGACACGCTAACATATAATTTTTAATTCAGTGTTACATTAGATAAATTGAGATTGATGTATTTTAACCCAGTTATTGTGCATTTACCTTTACTTGCGAATGTAAAGCCGGGTGGTTGTCCTGCAGGTGTTGTATCATGTTGCTCTTGTTTGATCCTTTGGCCGCGACTTTTTTGTGGCATGTTTTACAAACTGGAAAGCCGTCGTCAACAATGACCCCTTGGTCATTTTGCGATAGCCAAAATGATCCCACACAGCTGACTTTATCTGTTTTTTGGGGGGGAATAAGTCTTCTTCATCCATACTTCTTCACTCGGAGTGTAACTTTGTTTTCATTCCGTGCGAGTTGTGCTGACCTACTGTATATGGTTCCGCGTCGCGGCATAATCTTTGGAGAGTGACGGACTTTCGTAAAACTTCAATTAATAGCCCGGGCTATTATTTGCTTAGATCACTGAAATCAACAGCCCTATATTTGGGACAGGCCTGTAATTCCTGTCACACAAAAATGTTGCTCAGAAAAGACAATACAAAGGGAAATACAATCAAACTGTTTATTTAAACCAGTATGAATATTATTTGTATAAAAATTAGGCCATATCTATTATGAATCATTTATTTGATCCAGCTCTGAGAGGCAGTGCATCAGAGAGAAAGTGAGAAGTGTGTCACTCATTTCAGGACACCCGAGGATTATTGCACCTGGCATACCGACACAACACCACTTTATCCTGTTAAAACAATTCTTAGGGGAGTCACTCGTAGGGAGTCACCACTCTTTCTTCTTTGGTGCTCATACTATAGTTTCAGTAAAATGAACCGAACGATTGAATTGCGTGAAATCTAACCAAGCTAACGATGTAGCATCTCCATATCGACAAGTTTAAACATTTATACTTGTAGTGCAATTGAAGCACCTTACCAATATAGTAGCCAACAACCTGTTTTATACATCCAAAGAACTTCAATGAAAATGAACTGTTTGATAACCAGACCAAGCTTTATTGGTCAAAATGTGTAGCAACACCAGGCTAGTAAAAGGGACTGGGTGTTAAATTGGGACTAGACTTTTAATTTAAGTTTTACGGTATTTGCCAAGAAGCTAATGAATTTTGCTAATGATAGCTAACAACCTAATAAGATGATGGGTCCATGTCATTGGTTCGACAGCCCATTAGTCCGACTGTCCGCGGTGCTGAACGGCTCGCGGCGGGCGTATGGTGCGCCGCGACCGGCTTGAGGCGGAGCAGGCCCACGGCTTATGTGTTTGTCACTTTCTTTTTCATTTTAACCCACACCATGATCTTTTCCTGACCCTAACCAAGTGGTTTTTGTGCCTAAACCTAACCAGACCTTAACCACAGGGCATCATGATGATTTCGGAACGGACTTCGGAACAATGAGTTTAATATGGTCGAACCAATGGGCTGTCGAACCAATGGGCAGTTCCCGCTTACAGACTGTTCCGCTGCCCTCAACTGGCCAAAAACATCAATTAGCACTGCTTCAAAATTTTTAAGTCTGAGATAACCCCTGATGACATCACTGGGGTTATTTTGTCAGACTTGTAAAAGCTCTGCAGGAAGAAAATTCACCTTTTTGATTTTAAAATCAGCACTAACAGCCTCTTGAACCCAGATTTGTGACTTTTTGTTCTTGAACTCCATGATTACTGGCCTCTCTTCATAATGAAATTTCAAATATCAATGGGCTGCTGAAAAATTAGACCAATTTGTTGACATTTGGAGATAAAAGGTTTCCATGTAACAGCAGGTAATGTGCTACTTTTCAATCACCTTGCACCACAGGTCATTGAATCAAGTAAAGTGGCACTAAATGCAAATTTCTACACCCTAATAGAGTAATTAATTACCTCCACTTGTAAATGATGACTTCATATGTATTCCTGTCATAGTCATTTTATACGCAGCATTAGTGCTGTGCATTTTTTTCAAATAATGGTTCTCAGCATCCCATGTGAGCCTTTCTTCTCCTCCACCACCATGTGTGACAAATGTTACTGTGTGTCTCTTTGTGTCTAAGTGTCTCGCACAAAGTGAGAGATAATTCTCCTCTTCATGTAGCCTCTCTTTGATTACTCCACTATCACAGATGACAAGTGTGATCTGCCAGTGCACTCTCTCTGTGTTTCTCTCTTCATCTTTTTTCTCCTCTCTGCATGCCATCATTAGATTTACACTCTCCTTCACCCCTCCAGCTCTGCCTCCTCTTCATCTTCCCTCTCTCTTCTCCTCCGTCCTTCCTGTCGGCCTCCTCCAGCTCTCCCTCCTCTCCCTTGTAACCACGTGCATGTACAAAACGCGCAAATGTGTGATATCAATATACAGTATGTTCTGGCTCCCACAGCTGCATGTGCTCTATATAAAACCCACACAGAAAACATCAAACACTAATAAACTCAACAGAGAAACAATAAAAATACATGCTGTGGCCAGTAAAACATATATTCACACACCACATACATCGCTCCCCGCAGCCGGGAAGAGACTACATGTATATTTATTCTGTTTCCTCAATGAATTGTGTTTATTATTGTTTCATATCGCCACTAGTTTATGGCGTCTGTGTGACACCATGACTCCCAGTTGGAGAGTTAACACTAGATAAGACGGATGTGTGTGTGTGTGTGTGTGTGTGCATGTGTGGTCACGTGTGTGTGTGTCTTGTTATGGCACTTCCCGTTGGCAGGCCATATAACTCAGGTTAATGTTATCTTATTTCACACAGCTCCGAGGCAACCTCAGGGAGTAGATCATTTGGAGCGCTCTTATTACTTTTCATTAGGCTAATGTGACGGGTGGGGGGATTTACAACAAGGGAGGGCGACACACACATACACACATGCATGCTGTGACACACTTTGCCACAGCCCTCGTGTGTGTGGGCGTTTGTGGTCCGTTTTGAAGCTGGAGTTTATCTCCTGTGCAGCTTCAGATAACACCGAACCTGCAAACTTCTCACCCACGGCTGGAATGCAGATTACAGTCACGATCGGGCTGCGAACACATAAATAACTTCTTAAACTTATTGATCAGGAGGTTTGTGGGTTACACCAGGGAAGCAGGGCGGCATTCAAAGCACTGCCGGCGGGAGTTAGGTATGACCATTGACTGTGCGACTGCTTGAAGCACCGCAGTGTGTGTGTGTCGACTTCAACAACAAGTGAGGACAGAAAATGAGAGCAGTTGTGAGCAGCTGAATGTGTTGTTAATCTTTTGTGTGTAATCTAGTTATTCTAACTTTGGGCCAAAATTCACAAGAACAGATGGATGAAGAAAACACAGCAAGGTGACGACATGTGAATCTTTGACCCTGAGTTTAGTTTTCAGTTGGATTATTATGGGTTTACTTTAGGCAGTGAATTATTGGTAGCCATAAAGTGTGGAGGCTGAAGATAGAGTTGGCTGAATTTAAGTTTTCTTTTCAAGATATCATCATGTTCTTGATTTCTAATCCCCACTATGGGTTTATATTATGGCCAAAGCTACCACTGAGGTAAAGAGATCTATTTATACATATAAATATTAATTGTATTTTGGTTATAATTCTTGGACGGCTGTGGCTCAGGAGATAGAGTGGTTAGCTCCCAGCTCCTTCTGTCTACATGTTGAACTGCTGTTGCTCTTGATGGGCAGGAGATCACCTTGCAAGGCACGTGTATGAATGCTTTGGCCCTCATTTATAATAATAATAATAATAATAATAATAGTAATAAACTTTATTTGTATAGCACTTTTGAAACACAGTTACAAAGTGCTTTGTGGGACAGATAAGAGTACACACTGTCAAGATAAAAACAGCAATAACATGCAAAAAAAAGAACATCTGCTGAAACCAGATTAAACAGTGTGTAATAAAATACGACAGAAAACTGGGCATACGGTCATTTCCATGCAAAGCTCAGCCTTTATCGATGTGGACTTGAGCGGCGGCAACCATCAGATCTTACGTCAGGTCTCAACACAAGTTTGAATCAGTGTGGACTTGTGTTGCAGCAGTAAATCTGGCTGAGGTGGAGAATTGTTAAAATGCCAGTCAGAATATGGTCTGAGTGTTTGCAGCCACATATAATTCATTTAAAAATATATAGCCTATGAAAACACATTAGATATTGTAAAGGCCTTCATCGCCATGTGCTCTATCTGTAGGACTGGCCTCAGAATGACCGAAGGCTGCACAGCACTGGTGCCCAGCTCTAATCTCTAATATTTTTTTTTCTAAATACTGACAAGCCAAGACATGTCATGTCATTTTCATGTATCATTAAAACATTATTAAAAAGAAATAAGTAAACCATTTCAATACTAGTGGCCCAGGCTACTAAATCCTTACTGTTGTCCGGTTCAGACACAGGTGGTGCATCTGTGTCTCCTCCGCCACTTGTTATGCTCCATTCAGAAGCAGACAAATATATAATATGTAAATGTAACATGTCTATTTTAGATAATATATAAGCTAATATAATAAATAGATGTAGGCCATAGGTCAGAACATATGAATGTATACAGTAATTATTCCAGTCTCAGCTGGAGTTCAACTGTGCGCTGCAGTGCTATTGACTGCAGCAGTGATTTCTTTCCACACTGGGTTCTTCTGACTTCCTTTGGTGCCACTTTTCAGGCTGCAAAATTAAACCAACTGGTTAAACTGGACCTGGGACTTCAGTGTTTCCACTTCTAGCTCAGAAAAGTTTCTCCTCTTGGCCGAATTACGTCTCTCCGTGTCGTAAACTCTGGGGGGCGAGGCCTGTAAACCCAGACTATATGGGATATGTAAATGATGTCTGTTTTCAGCGGCCACATTTATCAACACCTGATCATTCTGACTGGTGAGATAAGAGCGTTTCATGAGTCACATGTGAACCCTATCACTGTGATCAGTTCAAGTTTGCTGCAACTGTGTGTGCGTTTTGACCAACAACACAATGATAACCTGGTCAGCTGGTCAGTTCATGCTGAATCCACCACAGACCCAGTCTGCAAAAGGCAAGTGACTAAAGGAAAAGTCTGTAACATTGAAAAACATCTGTCCAGATGTGTTTGTTTTTAAGGTGTGCATCAGTGATGCTGCAATTCAAACAGTGTTTTACTCGTATCGATCATCTGCTTGGACTGCGTGTGCAGCATCATGAAACAGCAATTCCGTGAATGACGTGCATTCAGTGAGCTTTAGAGTCAGTTTGTCTTCCATATTTCATATTTTCACTTTCCATATTTTAGCTGTCAGATGGGGGATGATACTTTTTTTCTGGGAATTTGGAAGTTTAGATGAGTACTGCAGTTCAAAAGAAAAGTATTCTGTGATATTTTCAGATTCAATATATTTAAATTTTGCTGTTTCTCAAGCAGTAATCATGAATAGATTGATAAATGATTCACCGTTTCACCAAAATACTTTTGGTGAGCAGAGTAGTGGCCGAGCAGAGCAGAGACAATTTTGAAACAACATATAAAAATAGTTTTATAGAGCTCACGTTGAGCAAAGCTCCATGGGACTTGTAGTTGACTTCTCCCTTTATGTTTTCATGATCAAAGGCCTGACTTTACGAAAGAACCAGATATTTTGGTGCAAAGCCACATTTCTTTTTCTGTCTTTGTCTTACATCACTGTGACGTAAAATTATTTCCATGTTTGAGGCGCCCCTTCAAGGTCTGGTCCTTGGCCTCTGCATGGAACCATGAAACTGACTCCCACTCCGCACCTCTCCTTTTCTGGAAGTTTCCCTCCACCTGTTGGGTGGTCTGCAACATTTCTAGGATCATACACAGATTCTTTCCCTTTCAGATTTTGCCAGCAGAGAAACAATATTTCAGCTCTGCAAACGACCGACCCGCTTTCTTTCTCCCTGCTTTATTTGACTTTGTCTTTTAGCCGGTGTCCCTCGGCCTCCATCCTCCTCTCCATCTGCCGTCCAGACATTGAGGCCACTGACGTTTGTTTTCATCTTTTCTTTTCTCTTCTTTTCTTTTCCGCCTTACAGTAAACACCTGCACACACTCCGAATGGAAATACATGATGAATAGCGCTTTTGAAAGAGTGGTGACAGCCCTGAAGAGATCCCTTTCACATGCACAAATACTGAGAAGGGCGGGGTGGAGGGATGGGGGGCAAGCATGTGTGTGTGAGTGTGTGTGTGTGTGTGTAGGGGGCCAGGATAGTAAGCACAACCTTAATTTACATTCTCATTCAGTCATTATCGGTCATGTTAGAGTATTTAAATTTTTGTGGTAACTGCGTTTCAGCCTTTGTAATCCATCATAAGTTTATCACGGATAAAATCTTATTATCATAGTCACATTGTTCTATTTCTGTGTTTGACTTTAAAGCGTAAAGAGAGGGAAAATCCTGCAGTATATCATCGGACAAAATGTTGGTAATTTATTAGTACTTTTAATAAACAGCAGGCCTATAACCCAACTGCTTATTTAACAGGACCGTGCCAATGTTTTTACATGCTTCAGCCCATTAAGTACAAATCGCCTATGTTTTACATGCCTGCTGACTGTTTTCCAAAGCACACAGTAAGTTCTTAGAGTGATTTCCCACCCTCCAGGCAGCCGCTGGTTTCCATTCATTTCAATAGCAAAATCAACTTGAGGAGGCTTGAAACTTATTTCAGATAGGTCATCCATCATTGTGAAAAATTTGTTGCCTTTACTTCTTTTTTGGCATTGTCAAGCAGCAGCGCAGTCGAGAACAAAGATTGCTTTGGAGAGTTGAAGGACACATGACTTATGCCCTGACTAGCGGCCACTGTGGCTATAAGAGGTAATAACAACTGAATTTCCCTTGATTTCCAAAGATTCTCTAATACCTATTTCCTCATCAGCTTCTTACTGTGAACAGCGGGGTCCTCCATAAACACACCATTTCCTGCCTAAATTAGAGCACTTGCGGTTATTTCTCTTGAAAAAAAAAGGTATGTATTTGTTTTTGTCTCTTTTTATTGGTTTGGGGAAGTCAGGGCTCAGTTGGTTAAATATAACACTTTGCACTCCCATGCACTAATTTAGATTCAGCAATATTGAAATCAAAATGTGCTGACTGCCGGTGGGTGCCTGCTCATGCTGCCAGCACTGTCAATCATAAAACACCCACGCAGTCCTGATTAAGAAGATTAGCTGAGTGTTAAATTGGACTGTTGCTTATTAACTTGTGACTATTCCATGGTATTGGGAAAAAATCTCAGTGTTTAAAATTAAGATTTCAGGGGCTTTAAAGCTCCAATGCTTCAGACATGGACTCAATTTTAGTTTGAAACACTCTAAAAATGGAGTAACATTATTAACAGAATGAAGAAGAACAACTCTGACGTTATATCAAAGACGTCTGTGCACTACAGAGATATCTGCTGAAATGAGCATGCTAAGTAGCTAGCCCAGTGTGTCCTGTCCTGTAATGCCACTTGTACCTCAAGTGTGTCATAATGGGCGGAGGCAGGCCTGAAGTCAACAGGTCAGAGGTTTTCAGACGTCATTTCACCCCATTGACACCATGGACGAGGAGATGTTAATCATGGAGGTACACCGAGATGTCTTCCTACTACTCTTCTGGTTTTGTGGTTCTGTTTATAGAAACTACATCTTGTTATATCGTGCGATTATGCGTGAATTTGCAAGATCTCGTGGGTCCTCGTGACTCCCGCTGTCTGGCAGAGCTGCACCGCTCCGCACAGCAAACACAGCGGGTGGGTATTGACGGATGGTGGAGCATGCAGCGGATAACCAGCGCAGCCGTTCCGCAACGGACACACATCCAGTGGAATTCCCGCGTTAGTCCAACATGAGAGGAAGACGAAGTAGAGCTGCTCACAGTCAACACAGAGGCTGCATTAAAATGTCCATCCCCTGGACTTGCTGTGGACTGTGAGGAGTTCACTGTAAACTCTGCTATGGGAACCTTTGAGTGGCAATTACAATCAGTCTTCTCGTCTGTCCCTGTGGATAACAAGATATAAATCCCATTTATAGGGCTGTTTTATGAGTGAACAAAATAAATTTCTGTGTGACATACAGACTGCAGGCTTTCAAATACAGAGATGTTTGTTAATAATCGGGTCAGCCTGTTAGTTAGATCAGAAAAGTCTTCTTTAGTTGTTTATCGGCCACTTTTCTAGCCTGTTTATTTGACTGGTCATACAATGCCTCTCGATTCCCATCTATAGCCTATATTTCTACATATTTCTGTTGTTGAATATAATTTCAGTCAGACACATTTTAAATGTTTATTTCAACAGCAGAACATAGTTAGAGTTTGGCATTTAGACTTTGGCTTAACCCCTTCCCACAGACATGTCTACATGAGATATTGGGGAGTGATGATGAAATATTTCCCCCCTTAGCCAGAGTCTACAGGTGGATGCAAGGGTGGAGGTGTGGCTGAAAGAGCGAGCAGCAGTACTGATGTGGGGCAGCAGTGGCATTGACAAGGTAAAGGGAGAGCTTGGAGGATTTAGCAGCTTAAAAAGGCCGCCAAATTTGGGGGGGGGGGGGGGGGTGGTGGTTTTGTAGATGACATATGGAGAGTGACTGGCCTACACTATTCAAGTATTGTTTTAATAGGCTACAGTCTGCACTCCAAATGGACTCTCTGAAAGTCTGCAGAAACCCCACATTAGGCTCCTTGTGTGTAGATTTGGACAGGCCTTAGCACTCTCAGACTTCCCGGGAATGCACCTGCCAAGTCCACGAGTGACGTCCAGACATTTGGATTCAGCCAAAGACTACATCCACACCAATACACTTTTGTTTTAAACTGCACAACTTGTTATAATGCAAGAGATTGCTGAAACTGTTTGCAGGTAACCTTTATGTACTTCACTGACGTCTCCACGAATTCTACCTTTTTCAATGCTGGTACATGGAATTTGGAGACTTCACAGTAACAAGACTTTTTTGGGGAAGTCAGTAAGAAAAGCACAGGTGTAAATAATAAAATGAATGACGTGCTTCAGTTTCAGGGTCCTGGTATTGTTCATGCTGGCTCACTGTCACACTGTCATGTCTTACTGGGACTCTTAAATAGAACAGAGACATCGTTTGTGTTATTAGGAACACCTGTGCTTTCCTACTACGACGAGTCCTTTCCCCAACGTCGCTCCACCCCTGAGCCGAGGACCAATCAGCAGAGTAATTGAAAACACCCGTGTGAGTGGGCCGTCACTTCAGTCCTTATCTAATAAATGTTCACCAACATTTGCGTGCAGCCTCGCAAAGTCCTTTTCTTATATATCAACCTGATAGCATTTTTATTACCCACCCCTTTGAACTGTGAACGTGGGAAAGATAAAGAGAAAATAAATCTGACATGGATCCTGAGCTGAGGATTTAAGGTAGATTTGTGGAATCAAACCAACAACTTTGCAGGTAATTAATATCTTACGTCTGCTGAGCCAGGAAATCTTCAGCAGAGCTTTTTGACAATGCCATGTTAATGCCAAGGTAAAGCTGCTTAGCAGAGTCCTCTGAAAGTCATTGTCATCATGAATCAACAGCGCCTAGATGTACACACATGCTCAGTTTGACACACTGGACAGACTCACACCAGCCTCCCTGCATCTTAAAGATGACTGCAGTGAACAAAGAATCCCTGTCACAAAGTATGAGATGTATTTGGGCCTGGGTGTGCTGAGTCACTTTGGTTAATGCTCCAATAGATGGACCCGGGGCTCTTATTTTGGCAGTGAGCTCTCGGAGCAGTCACTGATATGATATACAGCAGCTCTTAATACACTCACTGGCTCTCAAATATGTAATGGAGCAAATTAATGCAGTAGCCTCAGACAGAGACACCCAGAATTGAAAACCAATTTAATCAACCTTTGTCTATCTCTGTCATTTTTTCTCCCCTCTCTTTTCCATCAGCTGCCTTTTTTTTCCTTCCTCTCCTCTTGCTCTTGGCTTTGAGATGGGAAAGATGGGCCGGGGAGGAGGGGAAAGTGTGGACAGGACTTGTATAGCCGGGAAGAGCTCATCTTTAGCTTTGCTGCCTGGAATTCATTGCAGGATCATTTGTTAACTTCCTGCAACATTATGGTAATGCACTACAATTTTCATCTTTGGCACAGAGTCAGAGCAAATACAGGCCGAATTCTCTGCTGATAGTTTTCAATATGTCGTATATCATTATTAATTGGAAAACGTTGAGTTCCGCGCTGGATCCAGATTGGATTTTCTTTATCCGAGTCCAAAAAACGTGATCCGCCTCCTAATAGCCAACCTCTGGAACGGATTAATATTAGTGAGAGATGAGGAGAAATCCTCCACAAATCAACGATTTTCTTCTAATCAGGCACTCACGAGGGAGAAAGGGTGGAGTGCTCAATCAGAGGATCAAAAGTTTGAGCCTCTTTTTTTTTTTGGTAGCGACCCAGTGCAGATCAGCTGAGCCGTGGGAGGAGACAGGAATGACATGCTGCTTCTCGTTCTTCATTCCTCGCTTCTAATATTCATCATAATCTCTTTCAGTTCTGTCACCCACATCACACACTTATCGTTCTAAACCCCCAGCTGCACTGTTCACCCCGCGCTCATTCAGCCCCCCCTTTTAGCATTTCTATCTTACAGGAAGCACATCTCATACAAGCTTGATGCCTTTCTAATAGCTTTAGTGGATTGGCATAATCTGGCTAGCCTACCGTGCTACACGTTAATGGCATGTTGTACACCGACCCCAGTGGCGCTGCCGTATTATTAGTGTCTTGTCATTAGTGTGTTGCTGCCTGCCCTCCATCTGCTGCCCCACCCCCCTGCCTCTCCAGGGTGTTTCTGGGATACCGTCCCGGTGACCTCCGTGGCAAGGCTGAGCCGCTTAGCGTCGCCACCTGATGGCCACGCTCGGCAACGTGACAAATCTGGTTACCTGAAGGACATCCGTGCGTCAGTGCTCTGTCATCTAATCACACATACACACACACACAAGCCTGGATATGAGCAACGGGTGTATGCTGGGATACACACAGACTGACACACACACACGGACAGAGGAAGTGTGCATGGCTTTCAGAGGACATCAATACGTAATATTGACAACATGCCCACAATATGCTCACATGTATGCAAGTACACACACACACACAAAGCCATGCGCTCTTGGACTTCACAAAGCATTCTCTCGAAGGCACACACATGCAAGACTATAAACACAGACACACACACGTACACCAGCATTCAGCCTTAAAAAACTTATATAAAGTCTTTTGTCTCCAGAGGAAGCTGTGTGAAATCTGATAACCAGTCTCAAGTGATGTCACTTGAGTCGGCATCAGTCGGCATTTCAGACTAGAAGTGTGACATGTAGGGCACGATATGTTGAGATCTGGAAAGTGTGCATTCTGTATCAGCTTTTCCGCAACCTACTGTGATCCATAACACCTTTCTCCAGCCATTTATCTGCACAGAACTGCAACACACACATTGCTGACCTAAAGTAGAGCCACTGAAACTGTGGTCACTTTGTACTTTGTGCCACCCGCAATCTTCCTCATCCTCTCTCCGTCACCTCTTAACACTTTCTTCTCCTTCTTTCCACTCGGCTAAATTTTCTGCCTGGCACCAGGGCCTAAAATAGAATAGCAGCAAAACGCATTAGAAGAACAATCAAAGTACCTCCCACAATAATCTGTTTATACCCTCCCCTCCTCCTTTTTGGACTTTTTTTGTTTCATTGAGTAAGAGCTGTCGCCTCCAAGCGTTTCCCTCTGCGTCGCACCAAAGCTGCCTTCACAGGAAGGGTGCGACTTATCTGAGAAACAGTGACAGAAAACTAAAACATAGATGATGAGATTAAGGGAAAGGGGAGAGGGAGAATGAGGACACAAAAACGGGAAGCATGAAAGAGTGAGACAAGAAGGAGGAAGAGCAGGGATAAGAGGGATTTCCCAAATGGAAACGGAGAGTGTGTGGACGGGTGACGGAAGCTGGAACATCTCATCCTGTGTCCAGCCAACAGTGACAAATGGTGTTTGTTGGCAATAATTTATTTAGTCTGACCTTCTGAGGCATTTGGAGGAATAAAATCTGATATCCATAATATCCTATACACATGTATGACACATGTATGAGCATGATACACTTAGCCAAGAGATACAGTTTCCATATGGGAAATGCAGTGTAAGTAATGTTAATCATATATTAAAATATTTTGTTTGGTATCATTTCATTGTAGAATGACTCTTATTTTTGTAGCTTTACAATCATTTCTAATGGTAAAACATCTTTTGGAGATCAAATGTTGACGTCATGATGGCACTTGAGAAGTTAGCGCATCACCTAGTCGGTATGCTTTATCCTCTGAGGACCATGGCTGAATCCAAATGTCCACCCTCTGGATTTGCGGACTGAGCCCTTGCGGACTTCAGGCGTACTCACTGTGATGAGTTCACCGTCATCACTTTACGACTGTCAGGGAAGCTGCTCATAAGCCCTTTTTTAAACAGGAATTGTGCAAATTTGCAGGAAAGCCCAATCAGTCTTTTTTCAGCATTGGCAGTATAAAAACAAATTCGGGGAGTGCAGCAAAATGCCGCCTGCCTACTTTTGTTTATACAGAACGGCCTTTTTTCGGGGCAGTGGGGGGCGTGAGCAAGTAACAAAAAGTGTAGCTCAGTGTGTGATGTAAACAGTGACGTGGGAGGGAAGCCGCGGCTGGTCAGTCCTTCGGCGATTCTCTCGTAAGTCGGCCCGTTCTTCACCGTCCCCGTCATCTGACGGTTAATGGCCTCTTCGTTTGCAAGGACAAGGAGGGTGCGCAATTCCTTGTCTCCCCAGCTCATCTTTACAGTGTCTGTCAGGTTTGCGTTTCCCTCTTGCTACTAGCTGCTCGCTAATTCCTGCTATCAGCTGTTTCCTGTTTATCCACCGCCAGTGGCTCACACGTGCCGCGTCACCAACAGCTCCTCCCACAAGTCATCAACAGCCCCCAGACACAGCAACAGAAGATCTTTCAGCCACTTTTTTAGCCCATATATTTTGCAATACACTGCGCAACCTATTGGTTAGTAACTATTTTACAGTTACATAACTTTTGTTTTTTTACTCGGCTATTGAAAAAAACAAAACTACCACGTCACTTCTATATTGCAATGAATCGTGGGCAATTAAATCAGTGGTGTGCTGAGGTCTGCACCTCAAGCAGACGCTCTGGAAGTCTGCAGAAAGTCCACTTTAGGTCTCTTGTGGACTGACTGAATTGTGGATTTGGACAGCCCTAAGTTCTCCCAGACTTCCCGGGAGCACGCCCACAAAGTTTACGAGTCTGCAAGTGTGGTTAAGTCCAGACATTTGGATTGAGCCCATGAATGTCCAAAAGTTGCAGCAAATTTAATGGCAATCCTTCCAATAGTTGTTGAAATATTAGAAGCTGTACCGAAGAGGTGGACCGACTGCCACTAGCATGACTAAAAACAGTTGGCTTTTTGCAACCCCTGATGTTGACATGTTCCCAGATCTCTCATCTGTGTGTCAATAAAACTGTTTTGGTTGAGTAGTAGCAGGCTACAATTCAAGCTTTATCCAAAAGTAGAGTCGTAATATACACTGTTTTTTAATCCCAACCTTCTGGGTTCATTTTTACATTTAAAAAATACTGTATCCTTATCACAGTTTATACTATATGGCCAAAAATATGTGGTCGCCACTTTGTGGTTTGTATACCTTTGGTCTGGAGCTGTTCTAAGCCCTTATTTCCAAATAATTTCAATAATTCTGAAATAATATTTTAGACAATAGCGTATAGTGTGCAGTACTTTGACCCTCTCCTGTTTTAGTAACAATGTCCTTGTGCACAAAGCCAAGACCATGAAGAAAAATTTTTCCAGTGAAGCATGGAAGAACTTGACCGGCCTGCACAGAGCCCGTACCTTAACCCCATTCAACACATTTGGGAATGTGAGCCAAGCCTAACTTCAGTGACCCACTAATGCTCTTGTGGCTTAATGAGAGCAAATTCCTACATCCAGGTTCCAGAAGCAGGTAATAAGCCTTCCCAGAGGTAAATTAATTATAGCAGCATATTCTGGCAAATAGTTTTGGAGTGAATAGTTCAGCAGAGGGTGTAATGGTCATGTGTCCACATACTTTTGGCCACATACAGTAGCGTAAACATGCAGTGACTCCCGAAGCAATGACGCGTGTCCCTAAACTTTGCTGTATATCTTTAAGAAGACACCAAACAGCATGGTGTCTTCCTGTCTTCCGTGCAGCTTGACTCAGATACGAGAGGAGCTTCATCATTTGGGTTGGAGGAGTTTGACATTCTCCTCTGTCTCTCTGGTGTAGCTGTCATATTTAGTTTCTGGTCCCTGTGGAGAGAAAATGGCAGCGCAGAAAGAGAGGGAGGAATCTCTGAAGACCAAGCTGTCTGCTTGGGACCGGAGAGTGGCTCAGGAAGATAGTGTTACACTGCACCCGTGGGAGACAGGGAGATATGACCAGAGGGATGGAGGGATATGTGTGAGTGTGTGTCTGCAGAGAGAGGGGGGTTGTCATGGAGAGAAAGGCAGATATATGGAGAAAGACAGAGACAATGCTTAATATGATATACAAGGTTAAGACGGAATAACCAACGTGTATGATGGCCATTTTGAAATTGTACAATTAAAACATATCAGCTTTCGATGTCAGTTCTCAGAAACAGTTGTTATATTTCTACTTACCTGGATGTTTCGGACCACTTGTTGGCTCTCCCTGACACTCCTGAAATCCCTTTCAAGCGCCGAATGGTTCCCATGCTCTTTCTCTCCCTGTCTGCCTCCTCGTCTTAACAGAGTGGGTGTCAGTGTTGGTCTGAAGTGGCTTGTCTACAGTACAAATGAATAGCATCACTCTCCCCCGACCGTGAAAAGACAGTGATGGCATCGGACAGAAGGAAAGGTGGAGGAGAAGAGACTCTAGAAGGAGAAGAGACCGTGATGAGGGGAGAGATGCTTGAGAGAGTGGGCGAGTGGAAAGTTATAGGAAGGGTTTGGATTTAGAAGAGACGAGGAGTGCTATTAAAATGATTAAAAGGATGGGAAGAGAGAGGGTCGAGAAAAGTGGAAAGTATGAAGAGATGGGGGAGGAGAGAACTAAGGGTGAGGGGTGTTGGGCGGCTGCATACAGTGAGCTCTTTCACCATTTATTCCCAATTTATTGTAACTTCAGGCAGAGTACTTCATATCTATCACTTAAGTGGAAAGTGAGTTCTTATATTTATTAAAATGGGCCAGAATAACATAAAAAATGGTTGCTGAACACAAATCTGTCACAAGTATTTACTTACGCAAGTTAAATAGAGTTGTAGGAAATAAGTGGGTGCTTCATGCCACAGTGGTGTAGGCACTACTGAGCTATTTCTGCTTATTAGTCAGAATCCCTTGAGTTTTGGTATTTCAGTGTTGTTTTTGTCTAATTTAGGGTCCGTGCACATTCACAGAAACTGCAACAAAATTAACTTCAAGCTAATATGCAACTGCACTGCCTGGGCAGGAACAATAAAAGCCACTAGCCCAACCTGGTCTCACTCCAAAGTCGTTGAATACCGGTGCTTGGGCAGTGTCTTCTGGTGTCAGACACTGCCCAAAAAGCTGTCCTTTCACGTCGGCATGATACGGGGCTGGTTGCAATGTGCCGTTCTGCAGCGTTCAAAAAACCTGCTGGTTCACACAAATGCAACTAGATGAGATGGTGTATCATCTCTATGCAACAACTCCACTACTAACTACTTTGTACTTGCTCTGATTTGCAGCTTTTCAGCCTTATTTTGTGGCTGAATATAACATGTAGCTTCTTAAAATATGAATGAGGATAGTGATAGTGAGATACTGGCTACAGATGCATTTGTAGTAGCGAGCAGAAGCAGTGACACACGGCCCAACACCAGCACACCGTAAGTACAGAAACAGAGGGCAGGGACAGAGCACCTGCCACAGCAAGCGAACATGCTGTCTGTGGTCATTTTGACTTGGCCAGCAGACTTCACTACAAGCCGACTGGCTGTAGAAACAGGTCATGTGCTTTAAGTTCTAAAACCAGCCGCCTGCAATTTGACCAGATGAGTTGCAGGTGACACCATCTGCCGGTGTTCTGTCGATTTCCCCTACCTGTCGAGAAGTGCTGCTTTGTGGTTCTGCGCATGCGCAGAGCCGATTTTCCAAGTTTCATTTCCACACCCATAAATTTTTGCTACTCGGCAGTCCACGCTGTTGTTAACGGTGAGTAACATCCTCAAAATCAATTTTCTTTGCGCTTTTGGCCTATTTGAGAAGTTAAGTTAGCATGTAATATGCTGCCATTAATCCTACAGTGGCAGTGAGGTGATTCGTAGTCTTACATGATGCACTGAATAGTGGGAGCATTATTTGATAGGGTGGTATTGGACTATCAAAATATGCTACCCCATATTGATTAAAAATGTTAAAATGGTATGTCTAAATATGCTGCCATTAATCCTACAGTGGCAGTGAGGTGATTCGTAGTCTTACATGAATGCATTGATTAGTGGAAATATTAATTTCATTACACTTTTTGTACATTAGACAAATGAGAAAAGAGAAAAGAAAAGCATTTAGTGGTGAATCGATAGACAGACCTATCAATTTATGCAGTGGTAGCAATTTTCGACAAAGCAGCAGAAATCGTCAGAACACCGGCTTGAGTCGAGCTCAGACCGGCCAATTCACACCGCTGCAACTTTCCTCTGCAACGTTCGTCTCATCGCAAATCTTTTGTCTGAACTGGGCTTTATGCTGCATTCCACGCAAGTTTCTGAGCCCCTAAGTCACCACTTCAAGTCACGACTCACGGCTTCATAGCGTTCCAGGCAAGTCAAACTGTCAGACCAACATGGGGGACCGTGCGGGGTTTATGTTTATTTACGATCACTTCTGTCGCCAGAGGTGCTGGTTCCTTGCTCATTTGAGCGAAACAGGGGAGGAGAAACAGCGCATGAGGTCACAGATGCTATCATACTTTTTATTTTACGTTATCTGTGTGTTTGGAAATGTATTTTGTATTGATTTATTCTTGCACTGGAAACTAGCTGTTAGAGCAGCTGCCAATAATGCGTTAACGTTAACGTCCATGGGGGCTGCCATTGCTGTTTAGAGGGCTGTGTGACGTCAGAGAGCGTAACTGGGAGTACATCGATCTGGTACGAGTTCACAGGTGGTAAGTTACGGGTTTGACTGCCGTTCCAGTGCACTTTCACAGGTAGAGGGTTACGGGTTGCCTGGAACGCGCCATTAATCTTCAAGCTATTCCGAACTTTAAAATTGGGCTGGCATGTCAGGAACAATATCTACACAGGCAAAAATTAAAGGAGTTGAAAAAAGTTATAGGAAGTAAGAAAATTATATTTCAAATTTACCTGAACTGGACTTATTATGATGACACACCTCTAATTAAATCCTTTAATTCACTGTTTAATTTTAAGCCACAGTGGGAATGAATGATAAAACTCTTTCTATAAAATATTATACTGTTTTTCTTCCACCAATGCTGTGCTGTAAGCCCTTTCAGTGAATAGACTGAGTGATGTCCTGATGACAAATTTAGTTTAGGTCTCTACAACTTTAAACTGCCCACATTACAGTTTCCACCCAACCTAATAAACTTAACAGGTTCAAAGTGTTGGCACACTATAAAAACAAACACATGTACGAGCTACACGGACATATTTCAAGCACTGCTGGCTACTTTTTTAACAGATAAATGATAAAATGACCTGTCATGGTTGTAAAAACAGAGAGGGGAAACTCAAAGAGGACACACATCCTTGCACACACTCGCACCCATCCGCCTCAGCTTGCCAGGCCCATGTGCACCGCAGACATGAGAGTCGCACATGCTGAGAAAAATGCCTGTAATATCAGATTTGGCAGAATGAGAGGAGGAGGAGGAGGGATGAACGAGAGAATATGGGAGGAAAGAGAGAAAGAAACGAGTCATTGTACCTTCCAGAACATTGCGAGCTTTCGGAATGGACTACATCTTCCCATCGGTGTAATAAGGGTTATGATTTTCCCTTCAGGGGGCGCGGAGTATGACAGCCTCCCGGAGCGAGGAATCTAACCAGCGGCTTCGCACCTACTACATTCATTTTGTTTGTCTTCCTGTCATATTCTTTACCTCCCTCCCTCTCGCTCCGGAAGCTTTGACTCACTGTGCTGCTGGGTCAATTCCTACTAATTGGGGTCAATGCAGAATCGAATTGCGCTCATATGGGCTAATTTATATGTCTATTTCAGTTGACAGGCAGGGGAATAGGATTTTTGCTCTACTAATCCTTCTTGGGTTTTGTGTACTGCTAATATAGTGTGAACTGTCAGGTTTAAGCCCTTTCATTTTCTCTCTGGTGCACTACTTTACGATGCGGTCTCCTCTGTTACAGGCTATGACAAAGAGAATTAGTGGTTTCTGACAGTCTATCGGTTATTCCTTTTTTTTTTTTTTTTAAACCCATACATACAGCACTTTCTCCTCCTCTACCTCTCAGTTTGTGTTTTCTCTCTCTACCTCATTACCTTCTAATAATCTTCCCTTTCCTCGTGTGCACACACACAAACACACACACTGGCTGTCTGACGTAATGTATAGGGTTTGTTTGGCGTGTGGTGGAGGCCATATGTTCTCTTTGTGGCTAAAGTTTCTCTTATCCTGCCTCTGCAGCGAAGTGAGAGGGGAGCCCGGGCCCATTGTCGCCCCACTCTCTGGAAGGAGGGGGGAGGGAGTGAGGGAGATGGATGGGAGGCAGGAGAGGAGAGAGATAAATTCTAACAGGGGGCCCTCCTATTGTCACCATGATTAGGAAATGAAGCAAACTAATTATAGTCTGTGTGTGTTTGTGTATCCTTGTCTGTTTGTTTCTGCCTCATCTCCCAGATGATGTAAGCGCTGAGCAGGCACAGCCTTCAGTATAAGTCCAAGTTACTTTAACCAAAGTCATCAGCACTCAAAGTTTCCCCTCCGTGAATGAAGACGGCTGGTCGTGAGCGCTCCATTTACGCTGCAGTTTGAGGCTTTTAGGCTGATGGTCTCATTCAAAGCATGAGAGAGCTTCAAGAGATGCTTTATAAAATGGCTCTTGAGAAAAATGCATTAAGAACAAGTGATCACAGGAGCAGGAGGGGTGGGTATAATGGTGAATAATGTTTTCATATTTCACATCTGCACACACTTAATACTGCATGTGTAGTTGAGTGTGTCAGTGTCACATTTGCTGCCTGCTTGCCTTTTAAATAATTCATGAAGCTCAAAGAGAATTAGTCATGAACTTTGTTTTGTTTCCTTAATACTTGTGTAATAGTGTTCGCTTTGTGGTGGAGTTTTAAAGGTTCCACTGTGTGTCTTTTTAACATCAGTAAGTTATCAATATATAAATCTACAGAAGTGGGCATATTTATTGTAAACCAATAAGAACAACTATAAGATAATGAGTGACCTCTTGTGGTCTCTTATATTGCATATTTTTAATGAAGGGTCGTATTTACAGATACATCCCATTAACCAAGGAATTAGGTTCATACTGGACAGTCAAGGTCCTAATGAGTTACATCAAATGCCGATGATTAGTACCAATGTGTTTCCTGTATCATGAGACCAAATATAATGTTGTGGAAGGGCATGTAGCACATCTGACTTTCATGTGGGAGACCAGACAACTTTAAACTTGATATACTGAACCTGTTGCCTACAGTTGCCCATTTACATAACCAGCACATATGAAAGAGCAGCAGGGGTCAGGTTAGGTCAAAGTGCAAGGGTTGGGGTCATCCACTGGTCAGCTAAAGTTGGGGTGCGATTTATAGTAGTGGGAGATAATCAATAGCATGGGGAGGCTGAACAGGCTGAGAAAGACTGGAACAATTTTTGAGCTGCTTTTAGATCCATGAAATTAGCCTACCTGGATGTACGAGACTTCCACTGTTATTGAGATGGAGTTATACGTTTTAAGTCTCTTACCAGTGACAGAGTGGACAAGAAGTGGACGTATGATTTGGCAAGAGGACGTGATCGTGGCTTCAGCTAAGAGACATATCCAAACTTTTAGCACACGCAGAAACAGCAGTTTTTTTTTTCTGTAGCTCCTGTAAGTGCATGCATGTATATAGTCATCAGGGAACCCGCGGATCCTTGAAAAGTCTTAAAAGTCTTAAATTCATGTATCTAAAAGTAAGGCCTGAAAATGTCTTAAATTCATTAGAAATGTCTTAAATTGGTCTTAAATTCATTACTCAAAGGTCTTAAAATTGTTGCGGAAGGA
>NC_065507.1:6431553-6458386 GCF_006386435.1 Epinephelus moara | reverse complement strand
TGATGTATTATAGAAAAGTGATTTATCTTTTCATAAATGACAAAAGGCACATCTGCCTCATTTTTGCTGTGGTATCATGATACTACTCAGAACCATGATACTTTCACTGGTATCGTACCGTGGGTCCCAATTTTGGTACCGTGACAACACTAGATGTCACAACCATTCCATTCGGAGTTTTTTAAGCGGCTCGGGTGCCGCTTAAAAAAGTGTTCCCCCACTTCTAATTTTACAAATTAAGCACTGGTTATAGTACAGCGGGATCCCTCAACCATCGCTTATATTTATAGTTTTTTCGGTCTTAAATTCCATTCAAGGTGGCATTAAAAAGGTCTTAAAAAGTCTTAAATTTAACTTACTGAAACCTGCAGATACCCTGGTCATGCACACACATTAATACTGTGCAGCACCCCTCAGCGAAAATATGTAGCAGGGTTCATGCCTTTAGCACTGAGTAGGAAATGTACAGCATAGTCCTACATGGTCCATTTTTGAAAACCCACACCCAGCCATACCTGTGAAGCTCAGTACAAGATGAGACCCGTTACCCGTCATTATCTCGAAGTCAAAGTTGCACTCACCCATAAAAGTGCCACATTGCGATGGGTTCTCCGTTCTTGAACTTCAAATCCAAAGGAGGAAAAGTCTCTTTAACTGACTGCACTCGATGCTGGGATGGCGAAAACATTCCCCGCAATCACTGCAAGGTTAGGAGACATTTTAGCAGGCTCCTTACACCACCATGAAACCTCAAAAGGATCCTCCTTGGCTGTCTTGTTTCATCACTAGAGCCCTCCACGTTGGTGACAATATGACAACGTGGTCAAAGGTTCAACTTTCGTCATTGACTTTCAAAATAAAATGAATTGTGTCTTGATAAGTGTTTTAGATGTCAAAATATTAATATTAATTAATTATAATTATTATTAAACTTCCGCAGGATGATAAACCCTTTCACATTAAACATTGTCACTTGATCCACTGTTATTACAAAAATATTGATTATTGCTTCTCACAGTATTGTAGATGGTGAAAGGCTGTTATGTTGCTGACATTTAAAGGTGGTGCAGGACGCAGGTGGGTGTAAAGGTAAAGGAAAGGTACGGGCTGTCACTCCTCCGAGCTTCAGTCAGTCTTGTTTACAATAATTACACCCAAGTGTCGCAATTCATTTGACAATAATATAACGATGTGGAAAACTGCTCCGTGCACCACCTAATTACACCAAATAAATTCAGTCAATGAATTAGCTGCAGCCTGCGAGATGTGAACGCGCAGTGAACTGACAGTTAGTCTGTCACCATCACCGTAAACAGACTCGAAATTAAGAAATGAACGGGTCAACTCACAGTGGCACTTTAGTAGCAGAGCCAGATGTCCACCGCCCACCTGCACTCTCAGTCTGCCTGCGTGCATGTGTGTGTGTGTGTGTGTGAGAGAGGATATGGGTGGGATCAATCTGAGCTCAAGGGTATTCGATGTCAGAGTGTTAGCACTCTTCTGCGTGTCTGGGGAATGTGTGAGAGTGTTAAAGACAGCATCTAAATTCCGCTGGGTTTACTCCTATCGATTATGCCCGTTTATGTGCGCGTATGTGTGCATAAGTTGCTAGTGGAGTAGCGTGAGTGTATAAATGTGTGTGTGTGATATATGCATCCATCTGTATCTCCTTCTGTGTGTCCAGGGTGGCAGAAAATGATACCTGAAAGAAACGTATAACGAACGCTGTAACTCTATTTCTAATATCCCTCCTGCTCAATGCAGCCTTTGTTTGACGTTGTTAGCAACATTTGTCAAAGTCTCGTGTTTAGACAGTCCGCTGCAGATTTGGACATAATCTAAATTCCTTTAATGTTCCATCATCATCATCATCATCATCATTGCTCTTTAATTTTTCCCCCTCGCTTAGTTTACTCTGCTTCATTGGAAGCACCTGCCAGCTATTCACTCAGCCACTTAAGAAGGGGAATCCAAGCAGAGAATGACTCATCGTTCTCTTATTAGCTAGCAGCATGTGTGTGTGTGTGTATGTGTGTGTGTGTGTGTTTGCGAGAGTGAGGAAGAGAACAAGAGCTTTGTGATTTATGTCCACACTCAGTGTCTCCCACTCTCAGATCTATGTGGGCCCTTGTCAACTCTCTCAACAGTTATGTGTGCACTTAAAATGTATATCTACGGCCATGTGTGTGTACGGGGGCGTGTGTCCAGCCGCTGCAGCTGCACGCCAATGGCTTCCAGATGTCCATCCGTCTTAAGGTAGCCCACGTTGACAGGTGAACTCTCCACTGTCTGCGAGGGACGCCTGCCATCATTCATTCCCAATGCCTGCCTGGCAATTAACTGTGACCACACACACACATAAGTTGGACAAACAAGAGCCACATGCAAAAAAATCGGCACACACCCATACATACATACATACATTTATATAAGCTCACACACATAAGCACACAAATGCAGACGCAGTACATGCGCTGATGGACTCAATCGCAGATTTACACACACATAAACGGACACTTACGTAGCCCCAACCCCCCGAGATTCCCCCTCGCTCCCTCCAGCCGTCCACACGATGGAGTTTTACTTCATCACGTGTAGGAATAGCACGTCTTCTAACCCCTCCTTTTTCCTGAGCCATAAACCCCTTTATGTGAGAATAAGTGAGCGCCAATGGAGACCAATTCATCAAACACATTTTAGTGGGCCTCTGCGGAGAGAAAGAGCTAAAACCCCTCTTAGAGTTATCAGTCTAGTTTTGGATATGAGACAAAACTCAAGGTGCTAAACGTGAGTTATGGCTCGCTACGTGGCATTGTTTTAAAATTTCACTGGTCTCGGGAGAGAGTAAAAAGAAATGGATGGCATCCTGTTTTAAAGACACTAATTTTGGTTCTATTTTACAGCGCTCGTTCGCCTGCTAAATTTATTCCTTCGCTTTTTTTTTTTTTTATCAATGAGAGGAGGAGAAATCAGGCTCTCAATTGAAGCTGTGACAGAAAGTGAATGAGAAATAGAGAGAGAGCTATAGGGAAGGAGTGTGTGTGGGATGTTAGTGATGAAAGAACACATCAGCGATTGAGCGAACAGCTCGCCGAAGAGAAATAAGAGAAGGAGGGAAAGAGAGAGAGAGAGAGAGATAGACATGGAAGAACATTAAGGAAATGAAAATAGGAGTGTGGTTGACAAGCTCTATGTTAGCTATTCTGACATAAACCACAATGAGAAGGCAGGCACACACAGAAACACACACATACACACACACTGGTGGACTCTCACACTGCATTTGGAAAGAGCTGAAGCACACATTTGGTGGGACGCGCTGACTCTGAAATGCTCACACACACACACACACAGCTCTCTGCACATGTGTAGGACTGCGAGTGTGTGCTGCGGCAGGCCTGTGTGTGGCAGTGTGTACCCCACAGTGGCAGATGCCGCCAGGCCCCAGCCAAATGATGGAGACGATAGCTAATTGCTCAATCAGGCAATCTAATCTGGCCAATCTCATTTTCAGTTTCGTCTCTCACCCACTCCCTCCCCCACACCTCCCCCCCTGCATACATTTCCTGACCTATCTGCTCAGCAGCTGCCGGACCGAACCAAAACGCAAAACGGGGAGGGAGAGCAGGAGGCAGAGCGAATATACTCACTGGAAACTCCATGATTTAATAAGATGCTTTGTTTAATTTGGATTTTTTGTTTGTTTTTATTATTATTTTTGATTATAAATACATAGGTACCACGGCTAAAGATAAAGGTACAACTTTTTAATAGGACACATTTTATCAAAAGTTAATAGGTTGTAACTAATGACTTTATTCATCCATTTTGGGTTGCCAGGTTGTGAAAGCTTCATTTCCTCTGCAAAAAGGGTGCAGAAAATCTGGACCAAAATCCATTTAAGTTTAAAAAAAAACATTGATTTATTAATAGGTTACCAACATTTATAACTTAATAAGGACAGGTATCAGGCAAAGGGAATTTTGCAAGATGGTGACCCCAGATTTCTTCTTAGAAAACAACTTGTTTTCTCATGTTTAGTAAACCTAAAATCTTAAGGCAGCGCAAACAGTAACTGCTTTAAGCTATAAAGAATTTCAACCTTTAATTTAATTAGAATTAATTAGTTTCAACAAGACAAGTCAACAGACTGCCTTAGAATTTTAATTTTACTCACTCATGACACCAACAACTTTTCCATAAAAACATGTAACAAACAAACAAGAAAAAAAAACACTAAATAATGTCCTTAAATAACTGGACACTGTATTTTAGCAACTGTTGCTATAAAAGTAGGAAATAACTGAATTAAAAATATGTTTATTTGACTTTGAAAGTTAAGTGAAGTTGACTAAACTTGAGTAGTAATTTTATAATAATTTAAAACAAATTAACTGCTTAGTCAAATAAACTCGATCTTAATTAAGTTGTACTTAAATCCTTTAGTTATGTACTAACTGAATTAAGATCAGTTTGATCGGAAAACTTAGTTTGTTTGGAATCATTACAAAATTACTACTCTAATTCACTCAACTTAAAATTTTAGGGCAGCCCAGAAACTAACTTTTTAAAGTTAAAACAACTTTTTACAGTGTAAGTAAATAATTTATTACCCATTAATATGTCATGAATAACTATAAAAGTTTCCTCATTAGAAAGTGACAGGATGAACACAGTCTTCGCCTACATTGTTAGGTTACATTCTTATTCAGAGTTGTAAATGTCATCATTGCAACAAATCATGTCTACACTTCATTTTCACTTTACTGTGATCAGTAATTCAACGCAGGTTCTGAGATATTAAAATCTGAGCCAGTGAATAAATAAATTCAACATCATTGTGTCTTTCTTCAGTGCCCTGGCTGCTGCTCAGGATAATCCTCAGAGCTCATTGTCAACTGCTTTTACTGGAGATAGTCAGTTGAAAAACTAGTCCCTATAAAAAAACTGTACAAAGTGTGCTCTGTTAAATATCCAGAATAAGGCACAGGAGGTGTTTTGCAGGTTGCAAAAAACGCAAGGCAACCTACACCTTCTTATCCTAACTTTCCCGTGTAATCAGTCTACAGGTTATTTATTCACTTTTAGTTTATTTCACAGTAATAAGTAGCCAGTTCCTAAAATGTTGAGGCAGAGGGTACTGTCTGTAGCTCTGGTTGAGGGTGAGAGGCTGTCAGGTGAGAGGCTGTCAGCAGATAAACAGAGATCTGTGTGGGTACATGAGACCCTAAAAAAGAGGGTTGTTCATGGGGAGTACCACCAGTTGGTCCAGGAGCTTCTCCTCCATGATGGCCGTTTCAGTTACTGCACATATATGCCTCCATGCCTGCTGTTTTCTATTTAGATGGTGGTAACTGTTTGTAAAGTCGTATAGCTCTGGGTATCCAGCAACAGCTACCACCAGTTTCTCCTCCATTGTTTACCAACTGTAAACTTGTTGTCGTGACCACCACAGAAGGCCCGCCTCTCAAATTATCCAACTGGTCCATGGGAAAAAAGCAGAGATGACGTTGGGCGGTCCTCCACTCTGAGTTGAAGATTTTACAACTCAAGGAGTCTCAAGAGTGCAGAAACGCGAGGCGCATAACAACACAAATACAACGATCAAAATGCTTCATTCTCATTTAAAACAATTACAAAACACTTTGTGTGTGATCAGGGCCTTAAAAGATACTTTCACTGGAAAGAAAAAAATCAAAGAAACTCCATTCACCTCCTGTATTGAGCTGGAGACTGACATCTCAGAGACAGACGTCTCAGTACCTGACAAATGAAACCAAAACTATCCGCTTGGCTAGATATCACCAGGGATAGGACAGAAAATACGTGTTGCCCTTTAAGAAACTCATTTGACAGCATGGGTGACTTGTTGGAGCTTTCTTGTACAAACCTGTGTTCATACAGTCATGTTTGATTGGCATGAGGAAAACAGATCCTCTTGTTTCTGTTAACAACAGAGCTCACAGTCCCATTTGACAGTATTTTACCAACTATGACCAATTTCTCTGCCGGCGTTTCTCTATTTTCGTTTCTCATGAGGGCACCCTGTATTTTCTTCAGTGTGATTGGTTGGCTGAGGAAAAAGCGGCTGACCTCTCTCCTGGTGCTTTTCTCGTAAGTTGCACCAGTTGCACAGTTTTGGAAGTGTTATGCCATGCCAAAAAAGCTGCAGGGTCCAGGGTCTTTCAAAGACCATCTTGCAGTTGTTTCCCTTTGCCTTGTGTGTCAACCAGGCAGCCACAGTCGGAAAAAACACCACAATTGGAGTTTGAGTGAAGAACTCGATGATTGACACTTATGAAGTAAATATCCCATTAATGAGTTGTAATTGTTTTGTTACATTTATTTTTCAATTTAGAGGATGGATTGGAAAAGTTGTAATGTAGACCCCACCCCCCAATACACACACACCTGCTCTGATAAAGTGTGTGAGACCCTCCTTGAATGCCAGGTCTCTTGGGTGTATCAGTGATGCGTAGAGGGGCTATTAATTACCCAAGTCCTGTTTGGTGTGTGTGTGTGTGTGTGTGTGTGTGGTAAACTCCATATGGGTGGGGAGATCGTGCGTGACCCTTCACATATCACCCAGGCACCCTTCTCTTGTGACCTGGGTTAGAAGCAGCCATGCACGTTAACCCAGCTCTCAGCAGATGCAAGGGGGGCCGTCCAACACACACACACACACACACACACACACATGTGTGTGTGTGTGTGTGTGNACACACACACACACACACACACACACACACACACACACACTGAATAGGGCACACAAGTTTGTTATATATGCTTTTTTTGGTCGCACACAGCTCAATTTATCACACAGCAATGCACCCAGAAACATGAATATACACTGTGCTGTATGCATGTATTCACTGAACACACAGATTCATGCACACGTCCATGTGTCTACATATTGCAGCGCTAACAAGGCAACGGGGAGACATTAGTCAGTGGGATGGAAGACCCCTCATCGCCCAACACATGTCTGGGTGTGTGTGCATGTGTGTGAGGACCTGGTCACACAGCGCAGAGTGGGAGAGCAGGATAATGAAGAAGCAACACACTTTATAGTGTCAGAGCTCAGCAGTCGCCATAGAGATGGAGTGGGAACATGTGTGTGTGTGTGTGTGTGTGTGTGTGTTTGTGAGAGCGTGTATGTATGAGTTTGTTTATTTGAATATGTTGGCTTATGCATGTACATGAGTTTTTAAAATTTGATTATATTTGAATATGTGAGTATATAGTATTGAATTATGTGTGAGTCTATGTGTGTGTGTGTGTGTGTGTGTGTGTGTGTGTAGGGACACCTGTCTGGGAATAACAGGGAGCAGAGCGGGGATGTGATCAGGAGATGAGTGTTTCCAAATGCCGTTCTGTCAGTGTGCTGGAGGGGCGGCATACAAATGACATGTGTTCGACTGTGGAGGACAAGGAGTCTGGGGGGAAATCATCGTAGGTGTGTGTGCGTGTGTGAGAGCGGGAGCGTGTGTGTTCATGATGTCCCCTGTGCCAATCTGCAGTCATGATTGTGTTTGTGTATCAAAGATTCGTGCCAAATCTCTTTTTGCAGCCTATGCATCTGCTCCAATGCGTTTCTCTCTCCTACACTATATATTCACCTGCCAGGAAACGCTCTTCTGCACACTTGTATGTGGGGAATCTGTACAGCAGCAACACATATGGACCTGTAGTGTGATGTCTATAAGTGCGAGAGTGAGTAAGTATTTAGATTGTTGACATAAGTGTGATCAGAAACAGGAAACTCATCACTCTGCCGGTCATCTTGAACTGCAGAAACACTTGCAATCACAGAGTGCTGTCATGAAGTGCTGTTTCTGTCTCTACAGTTTGTCGCTAAAGTTACTGACAAAATCAATGTTAATTACTGTCGCTGCAGCGGATATAATCTGCCGCTGGTGATGGTTTTTAATTTCAACTGGAAAAGTGATGGCTTTAAGTGAGAAGTCTGCTACCTGAATGTTTTGAATTTGCAAGGTGGAATAATTTGAAAAAAGCTTAGCACATCTGGGTATTATGCCAACCCTGAAACTGATGAGATCTACTGGGACACAGCCCTACAGGTTTCTCAATACACTTTACAGATATGAAAAAGAATGACAATAGCAATTCTACAATATATCATTGTCATTTCTTTAACCAGGTAAGACTCTTGTTGGGATTTAAATCTCGTTCTCAAGAGAGACCTGGCCATGAGGGCAGCATAAAACACTGTTAAAACAGTAAACACAAATGATGTGTAGACTAACACAAATGAAGTGAAAGTTCAGTCAGGAATACTTTTCATGCTCAGGCTGTAAGTTTTCACTCCTTGCACACATGCTCACACACTATCTAAAAGTGTAATTGTCTGGGCTGCCAATTAAGTCATCAGCTATTTTCCAGCTGATTTACAATCAACCAAAAGCACAGCAACAGATTTTTTACAAATGTACGGGTTCATCAGCATCGTCCACCTCAGCAGTCAGCAGCCTCAGAGTCATCAGCCTCCAGCACTAACAGCTTCTAGACTCCATGGGGGGGATTTATCTTGCTGCCGCTCAAATGTCCCTCGATCGCTTGTCCAGAACTCAGGACCTTCTTCCTGTATTTGCTTTCTTGCTCCAGTGTCCAAAACGCGTTCTGAGCATTCTCACGTGATTCATAGTGACGCATTGTGGTTCGCCTGTGAAAAGAAACCAAACTAAGGGGAAAATGCTCCAAGTGCACAAACTCATCAGCTGATTCAGACCAGAAAAAAATGAACTAGGTGTGAAAATGCCCAAACTCACCAACAGTAATCAGGCCTGACAATTCAGGCTGTCCACATGCACTGTTTGTAAGTGTTTCTATGCAATGTAATGCACCTTAATTCATACATACATACATACCTTTGTACATATCCCACGTAATCATCAGCCAGTAATTTGTGCATAACTTACGAATTTTGGAAGGCTGTGATCACATGACAAATGCGCTGAATGGAGTAAGGAAGTGGTCGCGGGCAGAGTAGTGTTGGGGTGGCGGATGGGTCACAAAAACACATGACTTCCCCCTCTGGGACTTTCCCCCGGGGACCGATATTCAGAACCAAGTGAATTTAAAGTCACTTTAAGGTATGTCCTCACCATGTTTGTTTTTTTACACGTAAAGGGATAGTGCACCCAAAAATGAAAATCCAGCCATTATCTACTCACCCATATGCCGAGGGAGGCTCAGGTGAAGCGCATACATGTGAACGCAGTGTACAGAGAGGCAGTTAGAGCTACAGGCTACAGTGAGGCTAAAAACAGAGTTTAATTGACGTTTTTCCAAACAACTTTTTATGTCAGGGCTTCAGGACACTTGGATCACTACGGACGAGCAGTAAAGAGATATTTTGTGGTTTCAATTATGTGTTTTTGGACGTTTGAATCTGGGGCGCCGTCAGCCTCCATTAGGTGGAGTTGTGCTGCTACCCCCTCTCCCCTTGGATCTCCACAAGTGATGTGAGGACTCTAAAACTTCACCTGAGCCTCCCTCGGCATATGGGTGAGTAGATAATGGCCGAATTTTCATTTTTGGGTGCACTATCCCTTTAACTACAGTACCTTTACATGCCTAAATGTAGCCTCTGTAACTTTACATTAGTTACCTAACTTTTTGTTAAGGACGTGACATCATTCATGGGGATATCATACAAACTGTTGTGTGTGCATTTTCTTAGTTTGTCATATGGACAGTTGTATGAGGATACATTGGACAATTTCAAGTCTTTCTGTACATCGTTTCAAGAGGAGTGAATAGTTACTAATAGACAGTAATAACATTTGAATTTAGAGGATAAAGCAGCCAATAAGAAACAAAAAATAGAATATAGTCTGTGATTTATATTATTAAAGGAGAAGTTGGGAGAATAATTGGCCCATAAAAACTTGCTTCACCACTAAAAGTCAAAACACAGGGCTGGAGCTACCCTCACTGATTGACAGGTCTTTTACCCCAGACACTGATGATGGAGAAATCTAAATCATGTTTTCTGAAGCTGGTAAAAGCTTGTTTACATTACTTCTTTAAAAACCTTTTGTCAACCTTCAATTATATATTTTGAATGTAGTTTTGATGGTCAGAAATATTACTTTCAAGCCTTTATCTGTGTTGGTGAACTAAACTTGCGTTTTGCTTTTAGCTTAAATTATGTTTTTTGTTTCTGTTTAAGAGTTTCTAAGAGGTTGAGAAAATTCCCCAACTTACAAAACCTTAAAAATCCATTAAACAAACTGCCTCCAGGCTAAAAGGTTGACATTTAAGAGATACAAGCTTCTTGCCTGATAGCAACAATTATCAAAATTGCCATCCATTTGCATTTATGTTGCCCTCCATTAAAGGTGAATAATTCTGTGATACGCTTTATCAGTTTCCTGCTAAAGCACAGCAGGTAATCACCTGGTTTCATGTTGTGTTTAATAGAAATAATAAGAGGCTGATAGTGAACAACCTTTACATGGATTCACCTTCCATCACCGTCTGCTGCCAGCTGCTGAGGGATGAGTCTGTGTTTTGCTTCATGTCTCGACGCGTCACATGAAGTAGATTTACTGTATGAATGTCCGGGCCCAGTAGATAAGGTTACTGTTAATGACGGCTATCGATTCACACTATATTTACTTATGGCTGACGTGGGATCAGTGTGAGGACTGACATTTGATGAGCAGCCTCTCTGAAATCACTGGAGACGCTTGTTGTTCTTGGCTTCATTTCTCTTCTGAAAAGCACTAAATCATAGAGATGAGCTTCCACTGAGGGAAGTGTATTACCTTGTGGGTGCTTGATAGTTGTATATACACTGTGAGTGTGTTTGTCAGTCAGTTATTACATTTGTTGCGCTCTCAACCAAGTGTAATAACTGACTCTATTTAATGAATTCAAATCAGTTTAATATGTTCTTAATTTGCTGCAAACTTAAAAGTTAGTCTCTGAGGTTTGTAGACTGTATTTCTGTATTAATAGAAGGAGGGCCAAATTAATTTACCATACAACTTCAATTAGTAGCCCGGGCTAGTAATTTGCTTGAATCACTGAAATCAACAGGCCTATATTTGGGACAGGCCTTTAATTCCTTTTACACAAAACTGTTACTCAGCAAAGATCAGGAAATACAATCAAAATGTTTATTTAAACCAGTATGAGGATAAATTGTATAAAAAATAGGCTTCAGATAATCATTTATGAATCATTCATTTGATCTAGCTCCGACAGACAGCGCATCAGAGAGAGAGAGTTTGGCATTCAAGTGTTGCGTTACGGCACACAGCATACCGACACAACACCACTTCATCCTGTTTCATTCTTTTGATCTGAGGACCCTTACAGACTAAAGGAATATGAATAACTTACACGGTAATCAAGAAATGGACACATAATTTGAGGTAGCCAACAACCTGCTTTTATGGATCCAAAGAACTTTTATAAAAATAATGAACTGCTTGGCAACCAGACAAGGTGTCTAATTGAAACAGGAGTTTATTTGTCAAAATATGTGGCCACACGGGGCTAGTAAACCGGACTAGGTGTTTAACTGGGACTAGGCTTTTAATTGAAATTTTATGGTATATAATAAAGTGCACTGCAATCCAGTATGTGTCAGAGCAAAATCAAAACAAATGGAACAAAAAGAAAAGCAGAAATCAAACTGTTCTCATGCACTGTTTGTGTTTTTTTTTAATGAAAAGCAGTGCTCCCAAATTTCTGTCGTAATCATGAGCCAAGAATTTGTGTACAACCCATATATTTGGGAATGCTGTGATCATGCGATCATTGTGCTGATGGGAGTAAAAAAGGAAGCAGCAGACTGGTGTTTAGAACCATGTGAACTTTGAATGAACTTTAAGTTATTTTAAGGTACATTGTCACCGTGATTCTTTTCCTAAACCTAACCTATGTAACTCTAAGTGTGTAACGTCATTCATTAGGCACTAATTCGTAATTCATACGAATCGTTGCATGAGCATTTTCTTAGGATATCACACGGACAGTTGTATCATGATACGCTGTACTATGACTTCACACTGCAAAATAGTGGCAGTATGTATTGACAAGGCTTTTTATGCTGCGCTACACTTCTTAACTTCTAAATCATTGGGTTTCGGTTAGCTCCACAGTAGTTTGTTCATAAGTGAGTTATTTTCTCTTTTTGTAGATTGTTTTTATTAGGTTATGCAGTTTTTACAGAACATAACACAGAAACACTTTCAGGTCCATAGATCATAATTGTCATATGATACAGACACGCAAGCCCAAAACTATAAAGGTGGAAGTACAGGCTAGAAGTTAAGCAGAATTAATTATACACCCAAGGGGATATGGCTCGCATGTTGACAAAATAAAATACAGAGGAAAACAAAAACAGTAATAAATGAATTTGAACAAGGAGAGAGTCAAACAAACCAACAAACAAACGAAAGAAGTTACGATGAGTTAAAAGGCAGCATTCGCTAAAAAAGCTTTACAGTGGTCCCAAATCCTTGAGAACAGGTCAGTTTTGCCCTTAAGTGAATATCTGATCTTTTCTTACCTCAAAGACATCAATGGCTCTGTAACCCAGTCTCTAAATGGTGGAATAACCCTTCCTGTGGTAAGTGTAGCCAGGGCTACTGCCCCATGCTGGGATCCAGACAGTGGTGAGCTCACTAGTCAAACTCCAAATAGAGCAATACATGGAGAGGGTTATTTGCTGTTTGTATATCAGAGAGACATTTAAATATCTTATCACACAGACTCTGAGGGGCAGGCCCAAAATTATTAATGGTATAAGGAGGCAGGTTCAGTCTTGCATCTAACGCAGGTGAGGTCAAAATTAGGTGCAATTAGACTGATCTTTGCTCTGGACCAATGAATCCAGCGGATTACTTTAAACTGTATAAAATGGTGTCTGGCATTGAAGGATGATGAATAAGATCCAGCACTCTATCCTAGGTGAGTTCTAATAGGGAACCTAATTGACCTATGGCTAAGCCCCGCCCTCAAACACAATGAGCCAATCACAGTGCGTATAGCCATTCCCATACACTCGGACATTCTCTGCCTGGACGTCCACTGAAATGCATTACAGAAAGTCAGTTTTGTTCGGTTTTATGAGCTTTTCTGAGATTTGAAGTTTAAAAATGGTCAAACGGTGTGCATGGGGTACATGCAACTCTGACACAAGGTATCCTGAGAGGCTGGGCGACCAGGTGTATTTTTTACACTTTAAACCACATCTCAACCGAGAAAAGTGTCTCCTTTGGATAAAGTTGTGTGGTAACGTTAGACCACAACATCAACTCAACGTGAATAAGATTAACAATGATGTCTACATCTGTTCTAAGGTAAGTCAACATTGTGTTTGAGGCAACATATTGTCACTTTGCTGGAAAGAAATATAAAGTTATCTTTAACATCTCTAGCTAACGTTAGCTAAAGTTAGCCTAACGTTAGCTCCTAGCTGCGTTGTTCATCATGTCACCTTGTTTGCTGGGAGTTCATTAGCCTATTTTGTTCTAGTTTTGTACTTTGGTGATCGTACATCATTGTTAGCTGTTGTCCAAAGGGCTCTAGTTAAGCTAACGTTAACTTCTGGAGCTTAGCTTCATTAACTTATCTGTAATGGCAGAGATAACAAAGGTTGGCAAACGTTATGCTGAATGATTCAGTGTAAATACTGTAGCACCAAACTAACGGAGAGACACTCTTGGTAAAGATGGTAAAAAGGCCGTTATCCTTTTCTCATATTCTGAGCCAAAAACCTTAACTTCAATGGCACTTTAACTTGTTGTCTTTGATGGTGACGGCAATGAGATGCGGTTCACAAGCGTACACTGTGACCTGTAAATTTTGGCTTGTAATTTAAGCTTTTCATCGACCTTCTCAACAATAAAATGATAAATATATCCCTCCCTGTGACACCTGCCATAGCGCCGGTCACTGAATGTTGATACTGAGTGAGTGAGGTCAATTGGCCCTAAACATGCAGTTTTGTATCTAACACCAATATGTAGGATGACAAACTGTAGGCTAAAGTTACATTTCTTTGTCTGTGAATAAGTTTTTGGCAAAAAAAATGGAAAATATGGATCCAATATAATATGCACATAAAATATTTCCTTATTTGGTCTTTTAACAATGATTTACAGTCATTTCTGTATTTTTTTTCACTATATATGTGCGAGCGCAGTTGTGGCAAAGGAAAGGGTTACCACTTAAATCACTTACAACAAACTGGGTTTTAATAAGGTCAAAGATGAGGAGAAAAAAAAAGGGGGAATTTGATTAATTTAGCAGTTATTATTTTACACACTGAGCACATGGGCTCTGTGGGAGGAAGCAAAGGTAATGTCAACAAAACACAAAGGTACACATCTCTGCTGAATGGAGACTTGTTCAACTTCATATATTTCCATGAGCTAATCTACATTTTGCCCCTTGTAGTGCCGTCCCCATGAGTCATATCAGATTCAGAATGCACCTCAACACCTCTCGCTCTTTATATATATCTATTATTGTTGAGGAAAGCTAAGAATAACACTTATGTCTCAGCTTTTTTCCCCGAGTGTTAAATCAACAAGACCAGACTGTTAGCACTACTGTATACATCCAGAGGTCTGCTCTGCACATTTGTTAAGGGAAGTCAGGGTGACGAGGGCGTGTGTGTGTGTGTGTGTGTGTCGTGAATATGTGTCAGCAGGGCAGGAAATACCACACTTCACTGGCAATGAGTGCTGCTGATGGCTTGTTTGCCTGTTGTGTGTGTGTGTGTGTGTGTGCAGTCGTGGCTCATGTGTGTGAATATTAAAGTTCAGTGTAAATGTGCCTCGCATGTGTGAGAAGAAGTGCACGTCTGCGTCTGTGTGTTCCCCTCAGACAGCTGGCTGATCTCGCTCGTCACACACACTGTTCCCTGGTAAATACAAGTTTGAAGATGATTGATTATGGCGGCCTATTTCTCATGAATCAGGGTTTGTTTGTGTGTGGTACACAAGGCAACAAGCGGCGCGGCGCTCCCATATTCTCAGGCACATATGGTGAAACCCCACGACACATTACAATCATTCACATCCCATAAAAATCACTGTTGGGCAATAATACTTAAATTAAAATCACTCCTTTTTTTTTTTTTTTATCTCTCGCGCTGCTGACAAGTTGCAAAACACATATTTTTTATTTCCTGTAACTTAATGGAAGGAAATCATCGGAAACTTCTTGTAAACAAATACATTTATTTCTGCTTCTCTTTCACTGATTGAGTTCATAAAAGCTTTTCCATTTGCTGCTCTTAAGACTCTGCAACTGGTGCGTTTAATGTTAATTCTCTGTTTCTCATAAAAGGACAAACAGATCAAGGAGCCCAAACATTTCCACTTGCACTATGGAGATTTTGCTCAACTTTTTAGGGTCCGGGCAGGCAGTCCTGCCAGGACCCTCTTGTTTTCCTGCTTGTTGTTTTTTCTTCTTTTTTTGAGGAAATCCTACTTCCCATGCGCGAGAAATCACGAAACTTTGCACAAAGGTCCAGTCCTATGCCAGATTTGCTCAGCTGCAAACACAAGTCAATAGTCCTGATGGTGGCATTACAGCAAGCATCTAAAGTTCAAAACTTCTCACTTCACAACAAATCGACCGTGTGTGCTACAGCTGTGCAACTTTCACCAAAGTGTAGCCCCAATACTGAAGAAACTTTTGTACATTTAAACCTATTGCAAATTATGAAGTCCATCTTCTTAAACCTATCTCCTCCTACAGTTTTTGCTCAATTGACACCAGACATGCTACAGAGCATCTTCAGACTGTCCTCCACAAATTGTCCTCACAGATTTTTGATTTGTCAAAAATTGAGCCTACAGTGCATCAAAATATTTGACTGTAAACAGTACTGTAAACATATACTTGCAATTTCTTGCTAAATAAATTTCCAATGTTCATGAAAAAAATTCACAAAATTTTGGAGTCACGATAGATGATGTTTGGCAAAAGAATTTTATACCAAAAACTGAATTTTTGACAGCATTTTGAATTCTGCTCTCATGTGAACAACTGGTGTCAATGCAAGAATGGCATTTTTAAACATCAGTTTTTCACTTATGGAGCAAATCAATCATTGTTAAAAAAACAAATTAACAACACCTCCATGCTGTCTAGATGAAATATGTGTATTTTCAGATTTTTGTCTTGATAACTGAATTTATGACAGCAGTTTGAAATCTGCCTTGACAGCTGTTGTCATCCTGGTGGCTGGCTTAGTCATTTTGTGAAGCCACAGATGGGTTGTCACTTGCTAATTACCTCAGTCAGATAGAAGATGCTCCTTGGTGTCAGAGGTTGTGAGTTCAAAACTCAACTGATGCAAAATGTACATTGTAATGGAAACTTTCTTGTTGTCTTCCTATTCTGCCTTTTGTTGCTCAGAATTGCCTAAAATTGCCTAAAAATTGCCCGGCCCTGACCATTGCTGCACAGCAGCTATAATTCTTAATTTTGGGTCCATGGCACTGACAATTTATCTTTACAAAAGCACAAAAAACACATTTAACATCTCTCACACCTCTCCATGCTCCACCCAATGCTCTTGTTACCAGCTTTACAGATGGAAAACTTTAAATTACCTTGTTAACAGCATTTACTGGTCGGCTTTGCCTTGTCGGCTGTGCTACCTGCTGGCTGGGTAATACAAGTACAAAAGCTCTCCAGCACTACTGCCTGAATCTCTGCAGGCTGTCTGATATAACTCTGCAAGCAAACTACCTGCCTTTTAGCAATATTCCTTCTTCTGTCTAACTTCAACACTCTCTAAATACACAAAGGATTATTTACAGGTCACAGCACAAGCCATAATTACCAACACATGAACTCATGGGGTTTGCCTTAAGTAAACAATTAACAGCAGCAGCAACCACAACAACAGGCTTTACTGACTCCGACTTTTAATGGTTATGATTAATACGTTTAATAGTCTGTGAATTGCTTCTGCTAATTCTTAACACTTATATTAGCCCACAGACAGCTAAAGCTAATCACTACAGCTGTTTGCTAAGGTTTCCAGGACATAGACATATCCCAGCCTTGCATGTAAACTCTAATTTACAGTATTATCGACAACAAAAATGAATGAATGAAGCATTTTCTTAACGGGCCACAATAGCATTCCTCTCATTAATCCTTGCTCACTCACCACACATGCTTAGAAACATTTTTCTGTCAGCATCACACACCTATTTTAAACTTTCATGTCTCCTTTCATCTCCTTCCCCCTCCCTGTGTGTTTGTCCTTCCATCTCACCGACAGCATCACTCTGTAACTTCCTCGCTGACCCTTGACCTCCGTCCATTTTGTTGCTGACAGAAGCCAGGCCTCTCTGTCATCTCCATCAGTCACTGTCTGAGCAGACAAAATGTAGACCTGTAAAAAAAATATGTCCACAGCATTTCCTGTCATTCTCCAACGAGCAGAGGGTCAGTTAAGGTGCCCAAAATGAACTTCACATCCTGTTGTTGCTAATTTATGTGAAGGCTCAGGTCACGCAGACTAGTTATCGTCTGATCTGGTGAAACTGTTAGATTTCATCAGCTAGTTTGTGTTACAATGTTTTCCTGTGTTCCCACTTTTCCTCAACAAGCTTCTCTTGTTCGACAACCCCCAGAGAGAGTAATGGCGATAATGTAGTGAGGGCAGACAGAGCAAATTGTTCCAGTCCTTTAAATGCAACATGTCTTGTGGTGCTGAAATGTGTAATACAGTCTCTTCAATGGTTACTTTCTCCCTCTGAGATTGTTAAACCTTGGTTCAAAATGGCTTCTCTACAAGGAGGCCCTACTTGTTTCCTGACTTATTTGTAGATTCCCTCCTTATGTGTCATGTCTGCTTTTATTTCCTGTCTTTGTGTGTTTTTTCCCGCCTTTGTCTTTCTCAGCCCCGCCCTGATTAGTTTCACTCACCTGTTCTTACTCCCCCAGTCAGTGCCTTTCTCTCATTTACCCAGCTACACACCTGGTCTGCATTAGCCTCATTAGTCCTAATCCTCCCTGCCTGTTTTCTGCCTCATCACTTTATTCCCCTCACCTGAGCTTCTCCGCCCTTCTTCTCCACCTGCATTTCATCCCCTCGTCATACTTGTTTGTATTGAAGTACTTGTTTTAAGTTCAATCTTTAGCCCTATTCGGATGGGATTAGTTTAACGTGGAGATGTGGGGTAAAGTAATCATTACCAGGGATTTTAGTCCTGTCCGAATGCGCCATGTCTGTAATCATTACGGATAATGGGTGCGGTTACATGATGGCTTCTCATTCAGAATGAAATAAATCTGAATTAAATCAGTCAGAATTAAAGTTTTTCCAGCTAGTTTACATGAGAAATATTCATTCCATATTCAGTTTAATCGCCTTTATTCGGGTCCGCGCAAGGTTTGGGGCAAGGAAGGTTTTTGATTGGATAGGGGGCGGGGCGGATGTTACGTGTTTACGATTACCGGAAGAAAACATTGTAGTCCTCGATCTGGATAACAAGATGCTTGACGACGCTGTTCTTAGTGCCTTTTTCGGGCGTGTTTTGCTTATATTCTTGAAGCAGCAGTACGGCAACAACCTTGTTCTGCTAATGCTTCATCTGTTGAGGAGGAGAAGGGAGGTAGAAGGTCGAAGAAGGGAGATAGAGGACCGTGCTGTGGCGAATGGAAACCGGTGAGTGCAACGAGTGCAACTGCTCTATCTCAGCCTGTTGCTATGCGCGCTATATACGTCATCGCACCAGAAGGGCAAGGAAACGAGCATGTGCAGAAAGACCGGAATGAACTTAAAGAGGAATGAGTGTATACAAGTACAAGAAATTCTTTCATTCGGAATTAGAAATGGAATATTCCAGCCCCTTACATCGGATTGAATTTTCAATCGCATTGGCCATTTTCACTCTGAATTAGATGTTTACAAGATTACTTTTAATAGGAATGAACTTTCATTCTGAATGAAAAGGGAATTAAACTGTCCATGTAAACATACTCAATGTCAGTAAAAATTACGGCGACTTGTACCTTCTGTAAAACGGTCCGGAGAAAATACCTCGGGTCATATTAATCCTGTGCTAACGCGATCCTCTGTAAAAATGTATGTAAATATTTCGTCACATCCTGTTAACAACCATTTTTCCACGTTTACAACTAGTTTTCTGCGTTTTTTCCATGATGGAGATGCTTGAAGAAGCATTCGGTGTTGTCAGCAGTCGTGATAGTGGACATTCTTCTAATGATGGCATAGCCCTATGTGGGAGACCAATCAAAAAGGACGAGAATAAAGCACTTTTCAGAGCCACGAGACTTCTGATTGTGTTAGGTATAGGCCTAAAATAAATCCATATTGCTAATTGTTGTATACACACAATCCTGATCATGGGCAATATTTCATATTGGGCTAATAAACGTAGCACATACAGGAAGCAACGTAGCACGCACATTCCGACAGGGAGGTGACACCAGGGCGCAAACTGAGTTACCACTCCCATCTCTGGTAGAATTACGGAGATTTCTTGTCCCGTGTGAATCAGAAAATTGTATTTCAGACATCCTCTGGTAAACTGACATTAGTCCATATCCCTGTGTAAAACTAATCCCGTTTGAATACTACTTTTGTTGGATCATTGATTTGGTTGTGTGATGTTCAGGTGCTGTTTCCTGGAAAAAGAGTGGTCTTTTTTAACTCCTGTAATCTGCGTTTGGGCGTTTGTCCACACCACATAACATTTTGCTCTTAACCTCTGTTGCAAATGACATTTTCTAGTCAATATCATTTTCATTGTTTGAGCATACATTACATAAAACAACAAACAAACCCAGAAATACAAAGGTGCACTGTAAAAAGCTTTGTTGTCTTTCCTAAAGAGGGCGATCATAGCGTTGCTTCCACAGATTAGTGGAGTTTAATTAGTCATCTCAGACCATTTAACCAAACCCTCAGACTACCTTCATGTACTGTATCTAGAACTGGTTGGCTTAATAGTACAAGTGAGAGGACCCCCTCTGTGTTCTTCCTGCTTTGCTCACAGTGGTGAATTTTGTCACAGAAGAATAAGATCCCAGATATATAACGCTATAGTTGATGGATAATAACGGTCATGGACCAACCCTGTCCCCTATAAATTATGTTTATAGACTGCTAATATGAAAGGTAATTACTGAGAGGATTATAGTCACCGGCCATGTTTCATCCAACTGGACTTTAACATCAGAGACAGTGAGGTTCAGGCTATCCAAACACTTTGATTGAAGAGGAACTCAACAGCAGCTGCGGATCCTGTTTTCGCAGACCTTCGGTGGTTTAACTTCTCACCTTGTAGTGATAAAGAAATGTACTCCAGGTGCTTTTCATTCGGGGGCCAAGTTGTTCCTTAACTTCAGGAACAGGAAGACAGGAAGACTGTGGTTTTGGTTAAATAATAAAAGAGCAGTATTGAACCAAGATGAGAATTTAACCACAACCTTGACTTTAACCTTAAATGCCTTGAGTTGCCTAAACAGAACCATAAAGACATTTATTATGTTGCAGAAAACAAATTAAATACATTGTCAGTGAAGGTTGTGAAGATACATACAGCACGAATATTTTGGGACTGCAGATATTTCTATTTAAATGTTTGCTTGGAAGTGCGCTGCTGGCCCAGTGGTTGACATGCGTACCGTATGGCCACAGTATCCCTGATTGGCTTTGTTGCATGTTTCCCCCATGTTTCCTGTCTACCTCTCTGCTGAAAACTGCAGATAAAAGCCAAAGCAAGTTTGCTTAACACTTAACTTAATCCAGGAAGTTTCACATTTTCTTTCTCGCTGTTGCTCTTACTATATAAACTTATCTTTTTTTGAAAACAGGGTGGCGTGGGCAGTTGCTGAATGTTTACATGAGACACAATGATCAATCTTGTAACCCATGGGTCTGACGATGATAAGCCTCTGGTGGCAAGGGTCAATATATTGGGCGACCCATTGTAGCTAGCGAACATCCAAGCCAAGACTTCCTCTTTCTTACTCCAGTCATTTCTGCTAATCTCTATGAACAGACACCTGCATATGATTGCAGAGACAGTTTTAATGGCTAATATAAAGCTGGATTCTGAGATTGCATTTCAGCCAATACATGCCATCTCTCCACACAGACTGTTAACCTGTCATTGAAACTTGATTGGACAATACTACCTGGACTACAAATGGATCACCAATGGAAACCAAAACCCATTATCTCAACACGTTCTCACTTTGACCTCATCACATATTGAAGTTTGGTCATAGACTTTCCACGTTGAGATAGGATGTGCAAGGTACCCTGGGTGCATTGGTTGTTGATGTTCTGGGACGCTGTGTCAACTTCAGTATGTTGCATGCGTTGTCTGTTTTCAAAATAAACTTCCATGTTCACGGTCAGTACAACACTGTAAATTTTCTGTCAACAAAAAAACACATGTGGTTATGTTTAGCCAACACATGCATGCTGTTATATTTAGGCAACAAAGGCACGCAGTTAGGTTGAGAAAAAAAAAGAAACAGGGTTTAGGGGAGACAAGCACTGTCGGTGACTGGACTCGACTTTTTGCCCCCTTAACTTACATTGTTGTCTGGCCGTGTTTCCTCCAATGCTGTCGGGTGTCGTTACACACTGACAATGCCCAGCTGCATATCATGCCGTCAGTGCAACACTTTAAATTTATTTTTTCTTCCCTCAACAACAAATTTGCATAGTTATGTTTGGCCAACACACACGCGTGGTTGGGTTTAGGATAAAAGAACAGGTTTTGGCTTTACATTCATCAAGGGGAAGCAAACACCGGCCTCCTGGGTGAAAGTCGGTGGTTGTTGGACCATCCACCATCCTTCCCACCTGCCCTACTTGGACTTTCACCCCCTTTATTTATGTTGTTGTCCAGCCATGTTTCTCCCTGACATCTCCCTGACACCGCCTGGAACTGTTACAGAATAAGGGGGACTAGCCGCATATCATGCTGATGTGAAAGGACGGCACTTTTCTTCATCGTCCGGTGCCAGAAGTCACTGACTAAGCGCCAGTATTCGATGACTTCAGAGAATTTCTTGACAGAGATTATATCTACTGATTATCTTGGTCATAATGGTGTTGCAGCTGCATTTCCCCTGCGACTGATAAACTCTATGTTAAGGTGTTTTAATATGATTTGTTCTGTCCTAAATGCATAAACATAACATACTGTAGTTGCAAAATTATGGACAATATGAACACAGATACAGGTGGCTCATGTTTGCCAACAGGCAGCATCTGTTGTAGGAGCAGAATGCAAATGTTCTTTTGCTAATACCAGGCTGCCTCTACGACGGAAAGAACATCTCATCATAAACTGGGTCCTTGAAAAATTCATGTTCATATTACAGTAAAATATATAATATTTCAGGCGACAGCCAGCATTACATTCTGCATACATTCTGCAACACACAAGAGAAAAAATCATTTGGATAGAAAAGTTCGTTTCCTTTTCTTCGTTAATATTTCTGATGTTCACTTGTTCCAACAAGACACATAAAGCCCGAGCTAACAAGCACATATCTTTCCCTTGATGCAGAAACTGATCCCAGTGCTGCCAGAAAGTCGTCCTGTAAAATACTAAAAGATTGTAAATGGCCTTTGCTCACATTTGCCAACCCTCCTGCTTTCTCTCTTATGCTAACACGTTCCCCTACAGCCCATTGTCATTTCTCTTGTTAATACTAGAACAAATCTCCGAGGTAGTTAATCTTTGCACCAGCTGTTTGGACAGGCCTCAGCCCTCACACCGCGTGCTCCTTTGTGCCTTCCTACTGGACACCAGACAGCATTAATGAACGAAAGTGAAGGAAATGTCAAGTCAAGTCCAGACAATAGTGCAGCAGGAAGCTTAGTATGTGTGTATTAGTGTGCACGTACAAGGAAAGCCAAAGACTCACGATCATTAAGCTGCAGTAAAAGTGGACCGACTCACTCCTCAAAGCCAAAATAATAGTCGCTAACGTGTGTACAGTTGTTAATGATTCAGGAAATATGCCATCTCCCCGAATCAAGCCTTCTTGATTGCACAAAGGAAGGACAATCAGACCCAGACAATGCGTCCCCCTGTCACCAGCAGCAGCGTGCATCCTGAAACACTCCGTCATATCCCAGGAAGAGCAGACTGGCAGAGGAAAACCGAGAGCGCTCACTTTCCAAGTACAGTCGGATAATAATCTGACTTGGCAGCTGGGTGGCATGAGAAATAAGCCAACGATCTGGAGTCAAGTGTTCCAGTTTGGAGAGACATAAAGTGACTCCTCAGTGCACCAGGCTTCTCATTTCTTTTTACGCTCCTTTCCCTCTCGTCCTGAACTTGACACGTATGCGCACCCATAGGCGAGTTCATGCCCAGTGACACATGCAAATAGGAACATTCGCAGTTGTGGATTTCAAGATAGGGAGAGTCTGAAAAAGAAGTTGCGAGATTGATCTGCTGCCACGTATGTATGAGCGAGACCGGGAACTGCCAAGGGCTCCAATTTGGAGAGACATAAAGTATAAACTCCTCCATACAAGACTCCCAACTACTTCTTTTTCCGTCTCTTTCTCGCTCCATCGCCATCTGCTTCACTAAACAGACATCTTTGCCCACACATAGCAAGAAAACCAGCAGTTTGGATACAAAAGAATAACTCTGCATGCTTGTATTCTGTTTATGTGAGGGCTTTGACTTCCTGTTTGGTCCTCACAAGTGTAGACGTACTGTGTAAAGCCATGTATGTTTGTGTGTACACTTCTTATAGGCACATAGGTTGACATGCGTTGCTATAAAACCTGCTTATGCCCTTTAAATTGAGTGTTTTATGTTTCACTGTGTCAGGGTCAGAGCACACAGAATTATGGGCTGTCAGTACAACAAGTCATTTGTGTGTGTGTGTGTGTGTGCAGGGAAGGAGACAGGGTTGTGGATGGCATTAATATTTGCCCAATTGATGATGCCGTTCACGATGATGGATGGTAGAGACGGGCTGAGGGAAAGTCTGGCAGCGAGCGTTAACCGAAAGAAGAGAAAATTAGAGACGAAGAGAGGGAGGCTTGCATAATTGGATTCAGGAACGTCTCCTGTCTGCACCTCACTGTCTGTTCGTCCATCTGTCGGTGCTGCGTCCAATCAGCCGCGTCCTCAGCTCGGCCCTGCGTCCAATCAAAGGGCCAGTCATGCCCTGTCTGGACGGGCAGTCGTTCCCTTGGATGTGAAAAAAAAAAAAAGAAGACAGACCAGAGAGCCAGGCTGTAATCATATAGGTGTTTTGGGGGTTGGCTTGCAGTCACACACACACACACACACACACACACACACACGCTCCTACACACACACTCAACATTGAAGAGTGAGCAAAGCCTGGACAAACAGCCTGTGATTGCCCATCAGGAAATGGTGCCGTGGTGCAGTCTTAACATTTCAGACCGAGCTCTTTCTTCTCTGGTTTCCTCTCTCTACAGCCCATTTAGGGTTTTATGGCGAAATTACCCCGAGTTATTGGGGAGCTTTTGTTGTGGGACGCTGCTTTACAGAGTCGTAACAGCAAGCCGAACAAAGTCTGTTTCATCTTCATGTCTCTCTTGAAGTTTTTGAGGAGTTGTTTTATTGATTAAACAATACAGTAAATACTTTATTCTCTTGTCATGTTTTTCAAAAGCTCTGGTAAGAAGTCTCCCTTTAGCTGAAGGCCAGACTGAAACTGCTGCACCACATGGATCATTTTTAAATGCTTGTATTTTAGTGTGTGCCTTAAATTACATTCATGTCGAGTGCTGCTACAATATATGTTTGACAAAGGTTCAACACGCATTACTTACAATTACTATAATAGTGCAGGGATTGTACAAGCTAATTTCCATCATGAGAAAGAGACATTTTACACTGGGATCAAAGACAAGTAGGAGACTGAAAAAAACATAAGCGTATCGCAGAATGAGAGAGAGAAAAAATTATTCTGGTTTATTACAATATGGATCTTATTTTCATAGTTTTATCCAATCCTATTGGTAATCCTAACATTATACTCACCAACTGAACTGTTTAGATCTTGGCACACGGCGACTTAAGATGGCCTCATCAACACTTTCTTCCTGGGTATCAACCCAGCTGGCATAGAACATCAATACGACATCAGACAGACATTAAACTTTGGTTGCAATGAAAATCATTAAATATTAGAGTTTAACATTGTGTGCATGTTGGCATTATGAACTTTTACAGATGTTTGGTTTTGTTCCTCATATCTCACAACTAGATGTCATTATGCTACATCAACATGACATGACATGTTTGGAAGACATTGGAATGCAACTTAAAGCCAACAACATATCAACGTCATCTGTCGTCAGTGCTCTACGTCAAATTGATGTTGGCATTAGATGTTGTTCTAACTCGACATCACAACCTGTATTCAACCAAATATCAACACCTGACAACTAGCGGTGGGAATCACCAGAGGCCCCCACGATGCGATATCATCACGATACTTAAAGGGATAGTGCACCCAAAAATGAAAATTCACCCATTATCTACTCACCCATATGCCGAGGGAGGCTCAGGTGAAGTTTTAGAGTCCTCATATCACTTGCGGAGATCCAAGGGGAGAGGAGGTAGCAGCACAACTCCACCTAATGGAGGCTGACGGCGCCCCAGATTCAAACGTCCAAAAACACATAATTGAAACCACAAAATATCTCCATACTGCTCGTCCGTAGTGATCCAAGTGTCCTGAAGCCCCGACATAAAAAGTTGTTTGGAAAAACATCATTTAAACTCTGTTTTTAGCCTCATTGTAGCCTGTAGCTAAAAACAGAGTTCAAATGACGTTTTCCAAACAATTTTTTATGTCGGGGCTTCAGGACACTTGGATCACTACGGACGAGCAGTATGGAGATATTTTGTGGTTTCAATTATGTGTTCTTGGATGTTTGAATCTGGGGCGCCGTCAGCCTCCATTAGGTATAGTTGTGTTGCTACCTCCTCTCCCCTTGGATCTCTGCAAGGTATGTGAGGACTCTAAAACTTCACCTGAGCCTCCCTCAGCATATGGGTGAGTAGATAATAAATTTAATAATTTTCATTTTTGGGTGCACTATCCCTTTAAAGTCACGGTTAAGTATCGTTATTATTGCGATTTTTAATATGTTGCGATATGCTGAGTATTGCGAAAAAAAATATTGTGATATATAACAACTGCAATTAATGTTCCCAAAGGAAAACTTTAAGATAAGATAAGATAAGTTTTCAGTCTGTTCATCTCATTTCAGCCATTTTTTGCAGCAGCAAACTGTATCTAGTGGACTGAAAAAGCAATTGATTATATTATTCTAGTAGGGTACCTATAAATTTTAATTTGTATTTGTCATGTTTATATACTAAAAAATCGATGCTTGGCGCTGTGTGAGGATATGATATTGCTGCACAAAAATATTGCGATAATATGCTGTATTGATTTTTTTTCTCCACCCCTTCTAACAACGTTCACCTGCAGCTTTGTGGAACATTTTATCATTTTTAAGCTCATTGTTTTGGTTCAGTCTCAAAAAAAAAGTCTTGTGGGTTGAACGGGGGTCACAGACACAGACAGTAACGTTAATGTATTCCTGTTAAATACGGCGGCCATCGGCTTACCTGGCGACGGAGAAGTCGGTTCCAATAATATCCTCTTCTTGGTGTCATGACTGCCCAGACGTACCTGAACAGCCGAGCCAGCCGAACACAGGTAGCCTATGTAATGTGTCAGAGGAGAAACGAGCCTTTCACATTTCTCTCTTTCTGGCAGTAACGGCCCACAAACCTCACCGCACTTT
>NC_065507.1:6409900-6430907 GCF_006386435.1 Epinephelus moara | reverse complement strand
AAATTGGGTAAAAAGAGTTAACTGCTGTGGTGGTATGTTTTAATAAGGTTACCAATGAGTAAAAGATATTTAATAGTTGTCTATTTTTTTCATTACTGTACCGAAAAAAACGAACCGTGACTTGTGTACCGAGGTACGTACCGAACCGTGATTTTTGTGTACCGATACACCCCTAATGTAAAGCAATACTGGGCAAACTTCCAGCCTACCTCTGCACCCTTCTGTGTGTCAGCTGTGGTAGTTACCAGCTACACTCCTCCAGGTGGCTGCTTTTTAATGAACCCAAGATTTTAACAGATCTGGGGAAAACTGTATTCTCCTCGTCTGCACCTTGGACATGGAACAATCTTCAAAAAGATCCTAAATTAGAAACACTTATATCCATCGATGAATTTAAGGACATTTTAAAGAATGTGGTGACAGAGACGTGCTTGTTTTTCTTGAGAGGCCATGAATATGTGTGAATAGTTGTTGTTTTATTGTGGATTTTTGTATTATATGTTGTATTTGTTGCATTTTAAATGTGTTCTGATTGGCTGCTACCTCGGCCAGGTCTCTGATGTAAAAGAGATTTTCAATCTCAATGGGATTTCCTGATTAAATTAAGGTTAAATAAATAAAATAAAATAAATCAACAGAACGATTTTCTGTCCACCCCGCTGGTGTTTTTGTGGTCAACAACTTTCTTGTACTGTTTAATTTTCTCTTGGCGCTGCATGGATGTACGCCAAATGACCATCTCCTGCCTGCACAGTTGTCTCGTTCCAAACAGTGACAAGGGCTTTATTTTTATCCTCAGACTAAGCACTCGCCTCTTTTCTCTTTGTTTTTCTTGAGACACAGTTGAAACTGCTGAAATATCTTACTTATCCTCACTGAAGGTTGACACTGAATAATGATGACAAAGCCCATCTGACATCACCAAAACCCGCCTGGAGGATGTTGGGCGTGCTTTGGCTCGATGACTCCGCACATCTTGGCACCATTAATTGAAATGCAAATCAACCCAGCTTGGTCTGACTTGCTGTGGCCAAAGCCCTGCTGGTGGAGAACAAAACAGAGCTAAAAGGAGAATCAGTAATGGACAGAAACAAAACTTTGGTTAAATGCTAATGCTGCTCTGTGGCTGCTGGATAAGTAACTGAACATGTCGTTTTTAAAAGGTGATCATTTGTCAGTGATGTGTTTACAGCTTGTTGCGATGCCCCCTAAGTGACCAAAGAATTAAGTAATGCAGGTTTAAATTTAGCAATACGAGTAGCTATAGCTTCTACAATCAAAGATATCTGTTCCCAGTAAACCACTTGTCTCAAATTCCCTGAATCTCATAGCTCTCTGTCTTCTTCCCCGCCTCTTCTGCCCTGAATTAAAATTCTGTTTAAACTTTGAAATTAAATACAGTGACAGCGTGAGTCACAGTGAAAAGAAAAAAAAAGTACAGCAGAGGAAGCATGATGACAGCGCAAATGAGAAGAGAAGGAGAGGGGGAGTGTAATAGATTAATAATGTGGCTGGTGGCCCTCAGGCTGAGAGAGAGAGAATGAAGAGAGTCAGAGACAAACACAGACAGAGAGGCAGGAAGAGAGAAAAAAAAGAGGAGCACGAAACACGAGCGAAGGGAAGCAAAGAAATAGAGAGAAAAGACATGAGCAGTGCTTCCATCATTTCCCCCTCGTTCACGCTCCAGCGCAGGCCCGGGCCCTCCGACAGGGTGACTCGGCAGCGGCGGTGAAAAAACACCCGCTCCCACAATCAATGGCAAAAGAAAACAGCGCTGCCAATTTGTTACCTGACTCGCCGCAGCAACTCGTAGCCCTGCTTTACTGCACGCTGCAAACTGCCTTTTAACAAGCCCGCAGGGTGATGAAGTGAGAAGTGTGTGTGTGGCTGCGCTGGCGTACAGTATGTGTGCGGTGGTTAGTGCATGTGGGCGTCTGTGTGTTTTGTCCATGTGTGGTGTGACTAAGTGTGAGCGCATGTGTGTGTGCATCTGGTTTTGCTTGCTTTTTTTATCAGACACAAGTGGAATACACAGTGTATCAGGGAGTTGGTGATACATGTGTGTGTATGTGTGTGTGCATAAGTGTGTGTCTCTTGCCTTGTTTCCCTCTAATTGCCCAGGCTTGTCTTAAGGGAATCTGATAGTTGACCCTGTTGGCCATTTAATGTCGCTGATCCTTTTACACTTCCTGGAGCTGCTACAATGACCCATTGAACTGCGTCACACACACACATACACACACACACACACACACTTTAAGATCCCACTCATTCCTGATAAGAAAGAAAAATCGTACAGCCGTTCCGAGATCTTTATCTGCACTTCAATGAAAACTTAAAACTTGTACTGTAGGCGGGCGATTTAGGGGATGAGTAGATAAGCAAGAGGTGGAACAAAGAAGAAAAGGAGGACGATGAGGAGGAGGAACAGAGGGAGGAGGACAGACTCTCCATCTTCCACATTACTCACGAGTGAAATATGCGTTGGCTGGCGTGAGAGAGGTAGGGAGCTAACGAGGCGAATCACTGACCGGTGCCAACACTCTGCCTTTTAGTGCAGATGAAATTAAATTACTCCCCTCTCTCTTTCCCTTCCCTCCGCTTTCTTTTTCTTCTGTCTTTAATAGCGCTCGTATAGTGAGAGTATAAACTTCAGCACTGACGCGACACACTCGGCAAGTATCTTGTATTTCGATCCCTCTCGCTCCGAGGCAGTAAACCTGAGATGATGGTTTGTTCTCATTTCTCTTTCTGTGTTTTTTTTCTTGTCCACTTTCGATCCAAGTGCTGCTGCTGGCAGCTCTGATCCGAGTTGTGTCTGCCAAGAAGCAGACAGTGTTTTGATGTCTTTTGAGGACTGCTATTGCAGTTTTTCTTTTTCCAGGTATGAAATTAATACCCTGCAATCCTGAAGTGGAGGGGAGTTTTTCTTTTTCTTTTTTTTCCCCCATCAGTCATGTCTGGGGAAAGTTTGCATCTCCAACATGTCAACTGTGCTGAACCAAAGAAAAACCTTTTTGACTCGAGAATTACACACTTTTAAAAGATTTTGTAATATTCTCAACGGAAACGGCATCAAATAATCCTTAAAGGAATAGTTTGACATTTTACATTCTTTCTTGCCGAAAGTCAAATTAGAAGATTAATACTCCCCTCATGTCTGTAGAAAATATGAAGCTACACCCAAGCAGCCAGTTAGCTTCACATAAAGACTGAAATGGGTGAAACAGCACCTCAGAAGCTTCCCAGAATGTTGAACCATTCCTTGGAGTCAAAATGAATCAGCAACCCACGAATGACATCACGTACTTAATGTGAAAGTATGGGGGTTAGGTTTCGGCTCCTTTAGTCCCGTCAGACACATTCTCACTCCGACCTCATCACATATTGATGTTTGGTCATGGACTTTCCACATCGATGATAAGCCTCTGAGGGCAAGGGTCAATATATTTGGCTGATCCAGTGTAGCCAGCAGATATCCAAGCCAAGGCTTCCTCTTCCATATGCTGGTCATTTCAGCTAATCTCTATGAACAGATATCTGTATATGAATGCAGATACATTTTAAAAACGCTAACATAAAGCAAACTTGTTGTCAGATGATAGTTGAAGGGTTCTGAGATTGCATTTCAGCTAATACAAACCACCTCTCCACACGGACTGTTTACCTGCCATTTAAACTTGATTGGACAATGCTACCTGGACAACAAAGGGACCACGAATGGAAACCAAAACACCTCAGATACCAAAGTGTTGTCCTGTTGTCTCAAAACATTCTCACTCTGCCCTCGTCACATATCGACGTTTGGGTCATGGACTATCCGTGTCAAGATATGACGTGCAAGGTGCCCTGGGTGTGTCGGTTGTTGACGTTGGGATGCTGTGTCAACTTCTGCCTGTTACATGCATTGTCTGTTTTCAAAGTACACTTCTGTTTTCACACAAAATGTACAGTTCGTTTACAGTCTCTTTCAAAATAAACAGACTACGTTGGTACAAAACTGCAAATGGATGTTTTTACCTTCATCAACACACGCACATGGTTGGGTTTAGGAAAAAAGAACAGGGTTTGGCTTTACATTCTTACAGGAAGTGAACACTGGCCCTCCAGGTGAATGTCGGTGGTTGGTTGACCCATCCACCACCCCTCCCACTCGCTCTACTTGCACTTCTGTAGCCTTAACTTTTGTTGTTGTCCTGCCATGTTTCCCCCTCATGCCGCTGGATGCCATTAAACAATAGTGGCGACCGGCAACATATCACACCGATGTGAAAGAACAGCTTTTAGCGTTGGTGTGTGACCCTGGAAATCACTGAACAAGCGTGGGATTTTGATGAGGCCGGGTTGTCCTGTCAGCATTGGCCACGTGATTGCAACCCTCATGATTACATAGGTTATACACAAAGCACTGGCTCATGATTGGCTGGGTTATATATATATATATATATATATATATATAAAAAAATGAATACATTACTTTTTGTAGGAATTTGTACAAACTGGGTACCTACACAACTTTATACCAATACCACAGACTGTAAACGTCACCCTGTCACCCATTGGTTTGTAGACCCCTGTTTTGAAGCCTCGAGTTTAGCATTTTGGCTGTGGTTGTTTTTTGGAGCCAGAAGTGGCCAAATTTGGACAAGAAGGTGAACCTTTTAAGCCTTAATAGAATTTAACAGGTGAGTTATATAAAAAAATTGTTCTTCCTTGCTTCACTTTTTCAGCCCAGAGCAACTTGACCCATACCCACATCCCTCCAGATATGTACACACACAGTATTACACACATCCTCCACTGTACCAGCCAGATGCTGATAACTACACCATTTCTGCAGAACATTCTCAAACCCCTCTCCTTCACCAGCTGCATCAAGCCCATATATTTCCTGTAGACTGAGCTGCAATTAGCACAACAAAAACAAACAGCCCCTGATGAGTGTTAGGACTGTTTGCATTTGCCTGCTCACCTTTTTTTCTTCTGCCTCTTTCCTTTCTCACTGAACTCCTACAGCATAAAATGTTATATACGTTTCCCGTCTGCGCGGTCACATCCTGTTAGCTCAGACATTTAACCAGCGACTGATAGAGAATTCACTTTGGAGCAGCAGTCTCTGAACGGGCCAGGTGAGGGGTCAGCTCCAATAACAGCAGCAAGGGAAAGAAATGAATAAAGCAGCAGGCCCCAGAGGAAACTCAGCAGCCTGTTATAGGGCTTTGTGGTTTTAGCTGTCCACCATTTTAACGAAGGGACAATTTCTTTTCAAAATGTCGGCTCAAAATCCTCTCAACATTTGGCTCGCAAATTCATAAGAACTGGGTGCTGGCAAATAGACATCTGTTCATCAATGCTGCCAATTCATGTAAACGAGCTAACGCTCTCAACTCATGTGATGTGTTTGGGCTCAGAGGGGACTCTGCTGGTATCAGGCTTGTTTCTGAGTGGACTTGATTGACGTGGGTGAACGAGTTGGCCCCTCCTGCAGGTCCTGGAGCCTTTTTCTGCTGGCGTGCTTGTGGCTCCGAGTGGCTGGTAAGTAGTGATTACTGGACTTGGCCTGAGTAGCAGCTGTAGTAGAGTGAAATGTGGCAATGTGGCCCTGGAGAACCCACACTTAATGACATCAGGAAACACCGCCCAGGTTCACCCACAGCGCAGCGTCTGGAGCATGTGTGTGGGTGTAGCGTAGAAAAACTGAGAGAGAAAAAGAGAGAGAGGGAAGCGGCTGAAAATAGGATATGAGGAAGTAACCATGTGTGTGTTTGCACATGTTATGATGATGTTTGATTGTGTATAACAGTGTGTACATATCTATATGTTTTACTGAGTGTGGTTGAATGGGTGCCAGGAAAAGAGCATATGTTCCTGTAAAAAATGTACGTAGGGCTGCCCCCTAATAGTCAACCAAATGTTAGTCGACCAGAAAGGTCATTAGTCTGCAAGATTTCATTGGTCGCTTAGTCGCAGAAAAAACAACAACAAAAAAAACAAAATGTGAAACACTTTTACAAGCTGTCAATCTAAAACAAAACCTGTATGACTGGACCATGTGGGAATTTACTTTGAAAGGACAGAGACAGGAAGTGTCCACGCTCAGCAGTCAGACAGGAGTCAGGTTAATTTCCAGGGCTGGTACCTGCGGTTATTCCACAGGCTAGTTAATAACATGTCGGGCAGGAAATCCAAAGTGTGGGATCATTTTGAGAAGGTGAAGGACGAACCCAAGGTGATATGTAAACTCATCTTCATTGGTCGACTACAAACATGACGTATCATCTGAAACATGGAAGTAGCTACATGCCCATTAGCCCACAGCGTCATTAACAGGCGGCTCGCTCAGTGTGTGACGTGCACTTGTAGATAAAATATAGGCCTATATTAATGAAGGTTCATTAGTACGGTTTTGTATTTCTCTGTAATGTAGCACAGTGTTAACAATGTTACTGATACTATTCTTTCTCACACCTTCAACTCAAACCACCAAAATATATCATTTAATCATTACACTCATATTGTAAACATGGGGGAGACTAGTCGACTAATGGCCCTAAATTACCACTATTGGTCGACTAGGAAAATTCTTAGTTGGGGGCAGCCCTAGTTCTATGCACATGGCAGATGCAGTCTCAAGGACGTGTCTGTTCAAATTAGTTAAAGGACTATTCTGTTCATCACAATTTAGGTACTTTGATCATTTCTATCAGTTAGATTACTCAACAAAGTACTTGCTGGGGCCTGGATACATGGCAACATCTCTACAAAGGAGTCCACTGGGCTGAAAAGATGAGCAGTAAGATGATAACAAAGGTAGTAACCATCCAACATTTGAGCCATTCATATGATTAGGTAGTGTAATATATGTACACCGGGGCTTTCAAAATAAGGTGTTAATTTTGATTCCATTTTTTTTTGCGACTAAGCGACTAATAAAATCTTGATGACTAATGATCTCTCTGGTCGACTAATACTAGGTTGACTATTGGAGGCACACATGTCCACAAACCAACAGGTGACATCTTGGTGGCTACATCCATTATTAATACAATTTATGTTCTTTATTCAGTGAACATTTACTATTTGTTTTTTTTAATATTTTAAATGTTGCATTTTTTACAGCCATGTACAGCCTGCAGTCTTTTTCTTTGTTGCCTTTACTGGGGCCTTGCTTTGCTTCTTTCCATGTTACTGCCAACAACCTTCAATCAGCGGAATAGCAAAAACAGCCAAAACCTAAGTAGGAATGTGTACTGCATTACCTGTGCATGTGCGTATGTCGTTTTTAGTGCATGCAGGATTCAAACAAAACAGGGACCCACTCATAAAAACACTGCTCCATAGCACGAGTGGTCAAAAACTCCACAGGGAACTTAAAAGAGTGAGTTTTAATATGAATACGACCGATATGTTATTGTGTGGAACGCACATAGCAACAGCACACACTTAAGTCAGAGTATGTGGGAGTGTATGACAAACAAAAAAGTTTCTGATAAACAAGGTGCCATACAGTCAGTATGAAGTGTTGTTAAGTGCTAAAGTAACCACAGTTTCAGTGTGTGTTGTGCACACTAACACTGTGCAGCCATGCACACTGAAACCAGTGTGTGTTTGAGATGTGGGCAGTGAGTGACTTTGCGTGTCTGGAGCTGTCATTCCCTCCTTACCACTTTGTTCCTCTAAGCCGGTCTGGCTTTTTAATGAACGGAAAGAAACACTTAAAAAGCAATATGAGCAAGCAATTACCATTAACAAAATATAATCCTAATGGTTTTTGGCTTCATTAAACTTCGCAGAGAAGTCTGCCATGTCACCAGTGTTTTATTGGTGCTTATTTCTTACAGTTTTTTTTTTTTTAAATCAGTGCCCATTTTTCCACCCCTGCTGATTGTTTTTTATTTCAGCCCGTGTCTCCTTGCCACAGTTGTTCTGACGGCCCGGAGCCAGAGAAGGGCCTTGGGTAAGCATTATCTGTATTGCTGTAAAGCAGATGCACTGCCAGCAAAAAACCCAAGAGCCAGCACGGGCGAAGGAAGGGAATGATCGAGGGGGACAGAGCATCCTCCCTTCCTCTCTCCTCCACCTGTATCCTAGCCTCTATCGGAGCCGGCCTCAGGGAGCGTCGAGGCAGAGGAGTAGGAGTAGGAGTAGGAGGAGGAGTGTTTTCTTTTCTTTTCGGGGAAGGAAAGGGGATCGATATCTCTAGTAATCGTCCTCTCCACGTTGACATTTCTCTGCCTCTCCTCTGAGGCCGTTTAAGCGTCGGATGAATAAAGCTGTCACGGCCCATTCCACCCCTCGTCCTCTAAAACCTCTGCATCCCTGGCAGCCAGCCCTCGCTTCCCTCCATCATCCGACCGCACCATTGGCTCAGACGGACTCAGACGGTGACTAATGGTGCTTTGTGATTGGTCGAGGCTGGCGTGAGGGCTGATGGATTGCCTCTGTTGATTGGCCTCTGCTAATTAGAGACCTTTTGAGACAGGGTGATGGATGGGTTAGCGCCGCCCAGTTCCCTCCCTTCCGCCCTTGGTTTCGAGCTGCTCCAAGTGATTTGTCTCAGGATGTTTTCTGGTTGTGTTAGCCACTAATTAAAAGTACCTAATCAAATGATCAACATTGGCATGTCTGGGGGGAAATGGTACCACAGTATTTTTGCTCTTCAGGCTCTTCCAAGCAACCAAACAACATAAAACATTAATTGGATTAGATGTGATGCAGTGTTAGGCGGTGACCGCTGTCTGCCCTCTCTGTGGTTTCTGAGGTTTAATCTGTTAGATACACAACCTATGATATTATATCGTTATTGGATCTTTAACTTACAGTGCTTTGTGCCTTTGGAATTAAAAGGTTTTGTCTGATATCTGAGTGGTTTTGAGATTTGGGGGTTCACAGTTTCCACTTCTCAAATTGCAGGTCATGTAGTAAATTTATCTTTTATTGGTTAAATCAACAGATGACATAAAGTTTCTCTAACAGTGTCATTATCTGCAGATGGAAGACTCTAATACTATTTTAAAGGGGCTCTATGTGAAATTCAGAGTGCATGAGTTTTCTGGACATGATTTCCAACATGGAGGTGGCTCAACGTATCCTCAAAGAACAGTTTATATGATATTCTATGTTTATGCAGACACAGCAGCGTCCCAATATCAGCAATAAGTGGCAGCGATGAGCTAGCCAAGTGGAATACACACACACACTGACATGCTCGTAAGGTCAGACCAGTTTACCTCAACAAACACACACAGAGGAAGCGTGACTTCATTCTTTGCTCAGGCCGCCATTACCTCACTATATCACACTTTGGAAACAAAACTAACCCTTCAGACATGGTACCTAGACCCCTGGTCCACTTATTTCCTCCTTTATCAGTCTGCACCTTGTTTATTGTCCACATTTTTTTCTCTGAGTTAGGATCTGGATATATGCAGTTCACATAATCTGGTTGAAATTAATATATATTGTTATGTTTGAAGATCCACTCACTACTAAAAGTGTATGTCATCCAAGAGAGACACTAAAAAATAATGAAAAGGTTACAGTGGAATTTAAGGTGTGTTGATGGATTCAAGTCATCAACTCATGCATTGAGTAACATTCAAAGTACATGTTCCACCTTAAAAGTCCAGTGAATGAAGTTATTTTTTCTCAGACTCCAGCTGCTGTGAGAGGCAGCAAAACATCCTTTCATTTTATAGTTACAGTTTACTAATAAAACTCTCCACAGTATGAACAGTGGTTACATGAGCCTCAAAACCAGACACAACTCAGCCCTGAGCAGAGTGACCGTCCTCTACTGACCAATCAGACCACAGTGTTCACAGCTCCACCTTTTAGTACCAGATCTGTGTGCTAGGTACCCCAACAGAGGGGGGGCCAAACATGGGGACGGTACGGAATGGTTCTATTGGTACCATCCACAACTTTTCACAGTGGAAACAGAAAAAAAAGTGTACTGAACTGAGCCGTACCGTACTGCTGGGTGGACACAAGGCTTAAGTAACTCGTCAAAGAAGAATAACCTGCAGGGCTCAGGTTTTAGAAATACTGAAGTGATGAGTCCAAGTCCCCAAATATTTCCTGACATTTTCAATAATTATGGACATTTTATGGACTCATGGATTAGCTGATAAATGTCAAAAACAATCAATAGATTAATGGATAATAAAAATAACTGTTAAGCGCAGCCTTAGAAAAATATTTGGTCCAAATGCTGTTTAAAAGCATTCAATTCTGATGGGGAACTTATCAGGGCTGGGTATCTAACTTCAATACGTTTTGAGTACCAGCAGAAAAGTGGTCGTAGCGCTGATTGTCTTGGAAGTCATGGAAGTTGGAATTGAACGCTTTGTCTGATTCTTCATCTTCTTTACTGATTTCCTGACCAGATATTCACTTACTTCTTTCAGGGAACTTCTCCGAGATTAGATTTTTATGGGCAAAGTTTGTTTATACACTGATTATAAACACACCTGGAATCAGCCAATAAAGTATATGAGTTTTTAATTGTAGGATATTAACTCCTCCAATGCTGCTTTCACCCCCAGTTCTCCAAAATATGCAGAGGGCGTGACCCCGGGGTCACCAATGTTACGGCCATGGTAACATGAAAAACTGATTTTTGACCAAACAGCCTGATTGAACCGTATAATTCTGAGGTCACAGCTTGTTCATGGGAAATAGTTTTCCTCCAGCATGTATAATGAAAAGAGGACTCTCTCGGCTCATTTTCATCTTTCTGCCAGTGTTCTGCTTTTTTGTCTTGACATGTTTTCATGAAGTTGCCAACTTAAGCGGATAGGATTACATTCCTCTGCAACTGGTAATATTTAAGTTATGTTACAGCGGCCGTATATAAAATGTAAGCAATACAGAATTTCAGATAAATAATTTTGGAATCAGGACATGTGCTGGCATTTGTCATCATTTCTGGCTGAGGCGAGCCCGTCTCTTTTCATGTCCACATGCTTTGACAATTAGCTGGAGTTAGCATGATATGGACCCTGTGTCTAAAAGTCAAACAGCATTTGCGGACTCTAATTGAAACCAGAGTGTTTTTCTTCAATACGATTTGGTTATTAGCAGATCATAAAGCCCTGATGACATAATGTGGTTAGCCTGGTCGCACTCTGGTTTACCAATCTCTCCCTCTACTTCTTCCTCTCCTCCTTTCACTCTCCCTCGCTCTTTGGTCGGAGTAGTGAGCGGTTGCATTCCTGAGCCGCCCGTTGCAATAACAGCTCAGCGCTTTAAGCAAACTCTCCTCACCGCAAAACTCCCGCCCTCCTCCTCCTCCTCCTACGCCTCCTGTTCAGCCTCACAGTGCCTACTCCTCCTCTTCCTCCCCCCTCCATCTCAAATGTTCATTCCATCATCTCATCTCATCTGATCTGGGGGCAGTTTTTATTATAACCCAATCATAAAGAAGCGGCGTTGGCCGGGCTCCAGGAGCTAATGCCTTGTTTCCGACACACTGATAAGAAAGACAGAAAGAAGTTAGGCAATTATTGCCTAAGTGCAATAATTGTGCAACTATTTTTCTTTCTTCCTTTTCTTTCTTCCTTCCTTTCTTTCCATACCACCCTCGCCCACAAGAGGAGCTCCACCCAAGCTACTTCGCCAGAAAGAAAGAATGAAGGAAAAGAGGAGAGAGGGGAAAATGCTTAGTGCCCAGACCATGAAAGAGCGCCTGTGGAGTATTAAGAAAGAAAAAAAAAAACTATGTCAGAAGATGGAGGAGCCTGGGTCACACACACACACACTCACACACACAAGTGCACACACTTTGCTGTACGAGAAATGAGAGGGCCCCCACCGTCTAGCGTGCAGAGTGGTGGAGAGCTGGGTATCTCTTCAAAGACCCCTGCAGCTTTCCCAGAAGACATCATCCGCGTGTCTAACTCCCTCCAGACCCTGCAAATGCTGCTGCCGCTGTGTGTATGTGTGTCAGTATTTGTGTGCACACACTTCAATGGTGTGATTAAGCTCCCAAAATTGGGGACAAATTGCTCTCAGGTGCAGATACTTTGGGATAAGATGATTTTTCTTCACCATCCTCCGCTCTGTCCTCATCCCGCCCCCCCTCCGCAAACCGCTCGCACCCCTCTCGTCATGTCTCCTGTTTCCCAGCTCCTTTTACTCCTCTCATATCCTTTTACGTCCTTACCCCGTGCCCCTCTTTTCATTCCATCACGCTCTCTGTTCGCCTCTGTCCCTTTTTTGGAAAGACTCTCCACTGTAGGACGAGTGCAGGGCAGGGAAATGGCTCTGTGTCTTTATAAGTATAGAATAGATTACTTCCAACTGGGCTTGGAGGGAACTCCTCTTCACCGATATCAAAGCCTGTTTGCTTCTTTTGTAGGGAGACAGAGTGGAGGAGCTTTCTCTCCCCCCTTTCTCTCTCGCTGACATAAGAGCTCCTTTATCCACAGAGTGTGTGGAATGTGTGTGTGTTCTTCTGAAAGTTTAGTGGGTAATTCTTGAAGTGGTGCTCATAAGGCATTAAAAGCACATTGTGAGTGCAGGGTAATTATAATCAGAGCATGATATAATAAAGAAAATTAAAGAATTTAAAGCTGCATTGGTCAACTTAGAGTGGTGAGAGACACTTTGGACTTTGAGGACATTTTTAGACTGCAAATATTTCTATGTGCCTCTGTCACACGTTACATTATTCTAAAGACCGCAGATCTCTGTGCTTTATTATCAGCTGTGTGTTAGCATGATCATAGACATTACAGTTTGTCTTTTGTTCATCACAGTGTCTGTGGGGACCAGCGTTGAAACATTTAATTAACTACACATTATATATTACTCATTAAAATAGCAATTACTTTACTAATTACCAAACAGCTAATTTAATAAGGTACTTATTGACTTTCGTTACTTAGCACAGCTCCATGAAGCATGCACTTAATCAGCTCCAATTCTGTATTATTGAACATGTATAGGAATAGAAAACTAGCTTAAAGAAGTACTGCTAATGTAACAACTGGTGAACCAGGTGAGAGTGGACTCCAACGCACAACCCTTGTCAAAAGGTAGGTTTGGTACACAGAAGGACTATTAGCAAAGGCAAACAAATCCAATAAAGATGAGGCAGAGGCAGAGTCAATCAACAGGCTAAACCCCAAAAAACAAAGAAAAGGACACAGGGAAACAAAAGGCTGGAATGCTACACACAAGGAGCTAAGATAAACTGGCACTGAGAGAAAACAAGACACACACTAAATACTCTGGTGAGGGGAAGGATAGCGAGACACAGGTGAGGCTAATCAGGGCGGGACAGACAATCACACACAGGTGAGTCTAATGAAAAGGGAGGGAAAACACACAGGGGCAGGAAGTGAAGTGATCTGAAACAAAAATTAAATGAAAAAAAAAAAAAACATAACCTAAGAAACTTGAGCTGTGACAGCTGGAAAGGTGGCCTTTTAATAAAACGAGGCTGTCTATGCAGTAGAAAGAAGCAAATACGTTTGAAATTGGTGTTACATGACCAGAGAAACAGAGAAAAAGGGACTGTGGCCTTTGCTTTTGCTCAGGAGGTAGAAAACCTAAAACCACCTGAATGCACTGTGCCCCATTAGATCAATAAACGCTCCCACTGGTAGGTGACGTAATGCAAATTTGTTCCTTTGACAAAATGGCGGCCAGCTGGCAACAAACAATCTTGTATCAGAGTTAAACGGGAAGCAAAAACATGTTTCTGCAACATAGTAACAGAATCTTGATTTACATTTGGAAGTTTGTACCATTTGAGCTCAGTTCTTTCAGCCTCTGTTTTCAATGTGCAGAAAACCGTATGGCACCTACTTCCTGTTCACAAACTCTCAACATTACAGCTAAACAGGGCACTTAAACATGTTTCGAAAAACATTTTAAGCAAGAAATAGGCAGTGCAGTAACATAATCTTGATTTATATTTGATCAGCACTGTCTAGTGCCTAGTTTGAACTTTTTTGGCAGAGAGAGAAAAAGAAGGGCTGGTCTGTCTTTTGACCTGCTTCTATACTCTCATGGGTGACAAGCATATAGATTCATAATAACACCTAGATAGCTGATGCCAAGATATCTAGGCACTAGTTAGATGGAGGGGAGTTTACCACAGTTCATTTACACATACCACGCTGTTTTGATACAAAGCTAGCTGATAATTGGCGAAATATCCCTTTAACATTAGCCCTGGTAACTGTATGTAGCTGTCCAAAAAGTCTAGTGAAGCTGCTGGTTCACACACCCTCCAACTCTGTGCAAAACTAGATGATTCCTGAATGTGTACTTGGAGGTGGCTAACGTTAGCAAGGAAGCTAAGGTTACAAATGTGACTTACTTCCCCTCCTCTCATCTCCAGTCTGTGCCAGTCTCTTTCTATGAAATGAGACCAAAGTTATACCAATGCTTGATTAAATTCCCAGTGAGACAACAAACAAACTGACCCAGGAACTGTTAAAGTACTAGTGCTATTTATTGCTGAGAAAAGTAGCTGTATTAATTAAAGTGTTACTGACCAACACCTGCGGAGAGAGGAAAAAAGCAGCATTGATTTGTTAAACTGCATAAAATTTTATACCATATGTTTATGCTTCCTTGACAAGCAACCTCTTGCAGCTGGTGAACTGATGAATCACCTCTCTATGTAGCAAATGTGGAAGTGATTTGATGTTATTATAGTGCAAAGAAAAAATATATTAAGGAGGAGTTCAGGGTGGATGTGAGACTGTGATTTCCATGTTGTCTCCAGTCAACAATCAACGTTGGTGATCTTGATCCTGGCAGATCTGAAAACACAGACGGCACTGACAGGCCTTATTGTTTTGAGTTTGGTCAAATTGAATATAGAAGAAGCACATTCCTTGCCATACTTTAATTTCTCAAACTATTCAGGTCAAGTTCACCTTTTATTCAGTCTCCTGTAACCTGCAGGTGCCATGAATTTTCTCTGAAATTCCTCTCCTTGGTCACTGAATACTGTAAAACTAGAAAGAGTTATTGCTATATAGTTTCTCCTGCCCATTCAGGCTGTGAAAAGTTTCTTCTTTTTGCAACTTTAATGTAAGTGATAGGGGACACAGTCCTTCCTCTGTGTAAAAATGCAATTGTAAGTTAAACCAAAGTTGATATGGGGCCTCGGTAAAATGAGTTTGTCGAATCAAGGGGGAATCTTTCAGAGTTACAGTCTTTAGAACAAACCTCTCCCCACAGAGGCTCAGCGAGGAAACATTGTCCAGGGAAACAAAAAGAGGACATTTCTTAGGCTACTTAAAAGACTTTAGAAGACTTGATTTGTCTAATTCTGATTGTTGGAGCCTCAAAGTATCCTTGAATAAACTTTAGAATGACTTTGTTCTTTGAAAAAACAGGGTGAGGACTTTGGATTGTGTCCCCCATAACTAACTAGGCTGCGTCTATGTTGCACTAAGAGGGGATCTTTTCACAGCCAGTATGGACAGGAGTCTCATTGTGAGGACAGACAGCTCTCTCAGTACACACATGGGCATGTGAGTGTTGTTTAACAGTAAGACAGACTTGATAAAATGAATGTTGCGGCCTATATGCCTTCTGTTTCATTTGTTTGAACATGGTTTGATAAGGAGGATACTTGCTAACTTGCTAAACTGTATTGCAAAAGAAGTTCTTAAAGGAGCTAATTGCGACATCAACAGCATCTCTATGACTCTGAGCTGGGATTGTCCACACACGGTTCTCATCGGGGAGGTGGCCGAGCTGGCGACTAGCAGCTAACGATGCTAACAGCGTGGTGAAAAGTGCTTACAATGGGAAGAGTGCAGACAGAGCTAACTGTGTCAACATGTGGGGGAACCAGAGGATGGGCATTACACTTCTGCAATGCTGCCGTTAGCTGCTGTCTTAGTTCGAGACAGTGCTATCAGTGGTAACCTCCGCATGAGCACAATGCAGAGCAGTGATTTGCTAGCCATAGGATTCACACGCAGGTTCTCACATGCACCATTGTGTAATGGCGGCTGGATGGGCTACCACAACAAAGCACAGAGAAGCCCAGATAACAACACACACAGAAGTAGAGGGACTTCATTCTCTGCTCAGGACGCCATTACTCCACTATGTCTTTACACAGCAAATAGTTGTTTCCAGCTATATTAATGCTGTGAATGTCGTAAACAGCACCTTTAATCTCAAAAGATTTCTCTGATGGAATTGTTCAGATTATTCTGGCACAAAGTTACATGAGTTACTAGCAGTACTGATGGATGGATATGATCTCAGGTTATTTGCCACGGATGGAGATATCCCAGTACTCTTAGTAGACTAAAATACACACACACACACACACACACACACACACACACACACATATACCCACGTATGTGAAGTTCACATTAGTTACTTTATTTCTGATGTGTGATCATCCTTGAAGACTTCTGCATCATGGACCTACTTTGTTCTGTTACAGGGAAGTCCTACAGGAAAGTAAAGCATCTAAATATGCTACAGAGTTAAATATTCAATCCGTTCTTTTGTTGCCTAAACCTAAATACGTGCATGTGTTGGCTGGACATAACCATTTGGGTTTTTTGTTGAAAGAAAAATACGTCAATTCATGGTGTTGTACCGACGTTTATTTTGAAAGAGATATTCCCTCTGAAAAAGGAACTGATTCTGAAAAGACACAATGCATGTAACAGACTGACGTTGACACAGCGTCCCAGAACGTCAACAACAGACGCACCCAGGCTACCGTGCACGTCATATGTCTGCATGGAAAGTCCGTGACCGAGTGGCGGTGTGTGACAAGGTTGGAATGAGAATGTGTACATCAATATCAGGACTCGTAAGTACTTAATATCTCATGGAAGACAAACCCATACACATAGATGTATCCTTACATCTGCATAACCTTATGCCAGTTTAAATCATCCCATAGTGACGTCTGTCACCTCAACCCTGTCCATCTACTGCTGCTGCTGTTCAGTCGCCGGCTGACCTCTGACCCCTGGTGATGATTCCCCATAGAGAGGACGATGATGGCTATTGACTGACCGCAATGTGTGGTCTGTTACCAGGCAGCGCAGACCGTCATCTTCAAAGAGACTCTGTGTCTGCTTACCTCTAACCTCTCTATCTGGGTACCCAGCATCTATCTGCACTTTTATCGCTGTTCGCCTGCCTCTCTTCTAAGCGATTAGGAGCTATTGAGGAGCCTGAATGGTGATTCTGGACAACAGACATGCTCATATGGGGGCTGTGTGAGACAGAAAGCATATACATTTCTATACTATACGAGGACTTCCAGGGGACTCTTTGAATATGTGGCTCAAAAGCCTCCAGAGCTTGAACGGTGAGTTTGATGTATAAGAGCTTCAGGCTTTTGTGAAATCCTGAATGAAATAGCTATATTTTTGCAGGGCTTTGCTGTACGTCAAATAAACACCACTGATGTTATGGACTATTTTTTAGCTGTCTTTGCACAGACGCACTGCAACAGCAGCTTCATTTTTCATCTCAGTGTGCGTGTCTTTGTGTGTGTTCTGAGCAGCACGGTGAACCAGGTGTTCCTGGGAGTCCCTCACTTCAGAGGCCAAAAGTTCAAAGGTCAGATACCTCCCCTGAATATCTCCATGGGTACGAGCCTCTTCTAAGGAATCGAGATAAAGTCACCATCTGATCCTCTGTGCCACCCGGCGCCTGAGCTCCGGCCGAGATGAAAGCGCAGAGGCTCGTTGAAAATGACTTTCTTGTCGTTGCTTCAACTTTTAATTTCCTTAATTGATTTTCCCTTCCCGCAGAGGTAAGGGTTTGCAGACACAAAACTAATTGATTTCAAATTTTAATCCCTCTTACCGCTGAGCTATCGAGGGGCCTCCCCGCCATCGATCTCCAATCCATCCAAACTCAATTAATGTGCTGGAGACCGATGAGGGGAGGAGGAGGAGGAGGAGAAGGACCTCTCTTTCCTTAGGTTTCATTCTCTCTTATTTTTCTCTTCTGCAGATGATGCTCATTCCTGCTCTGCATTTGGTTGCACTTTAATCATACAGCCATGATGGATGATATTGTGCATACGGTAAATTTTCAGCAATGTTTGTAATTACTCTGTGTCGTCTACTTTGCTACTTTATAAGTTATCTAATATTTTTTCTTATTGGTTTATGTCTGAAAAATGTGGCTGAATCGACTGGTCTGTAAGCCCCGGCTACGTTACTGTTGCTATGCTGAGAACAGTATCATACATACGACATACAACGACGAAGGTGCCAGGGTTGAAAATTAACTTTTTGTCCACCTGCCATTGTGGCTGGTTTTTTGGCCAGTGAGTACAGTAAATCTACCACTGTTTGGCTGGTGGCTGGTGCTAATTTCCAACCATGGTAGGCTTGGATGTTTTTTAGTCACTTCTCTGTCAGCGCCCCTAAATTTGTGCTAAATTTAAGGCTCTTATGTCTATTTTTCAAGTCTTGGTGGTGCTTTCTGTGGTTGGGTTTGGACATTGATGGCATGTGGCTGTGAGTCACTCATCAGGATGAGGAAATCAGCTCGCCAGTCTGCAAACTCTCCTGTCGATTTCTAGCTATCTAGCGCCTAGCTGGCCAGGTTGAAGGTTTTCAATTGGAAACATCAGTAAAAATCAAGGAAAAGATGGAGAAGATGGACACCAGCTGAAGTAGCATCCTGCTAGCCAGTAACTAGTCAGGTTCCAACTGGATATCAGTCACTGTTATATCCTTTAATGTACCAAAACTTTGCTAAAGCCTGGACAGAGCCATTCAACCAGGAGGCTCTTTTTTTATACGCTGATCTGACACAGCAGAGGACTCTGGCGAGAGAAGGTGTGAAGGTATAGTGGGAATGTGAGGTGCTGTCCTGTTCCTGCTGTGGATCAATGCTATACACCTTGCAGAGGCAGCTGCAGGTCAGCTGAGGGCAGCGCTGCCTGTCTTTGGGAGGAGCAACCACACAGCTGACTTGTTGACATTGTGTTGTGTGGATGGTTGAATTCATTCTGCAACCAAAAATCATGGGTCACCAGAACCATCTGGAAACATGGACAGTTATAAAGCAGCATCGATGTGAGAAGACGCAAAAAAGGACTTAATTACAGTGCAGAAGTTAAAGGAGCTGATGGGGTCACATTTAGCTGGAGTTGTAGGGGCCATACACATGCCACATCTAAAACAGCCTGGAAGATGCGAGGTCAGGTGTTGTGTTCGACTCTTGTGCCCACTTTCAAGGATGCGGAGGCAGGTTGCATCTGAGGTTGCTTAGCGACCATAACCAGCACCATTTCATAGCCTACTTACCAGAAAGCGCAGAGCTGATATTCTTCCAGGTGCTGTTTTGCAAGTGTGTATTAGGCCAAAAATATTGTCCTTGTGCTGCGTTCCAAAAGTTGAAACCTGTTTATTTCAGGGCGTGGCCACTGCATGCTAAAAATTCTCCGAAACACGTGCGTGCTGTGACAGTGTCTTTTTTTGTTTTTCTGTCTTTTCTTTCTACCTGGCTGTCTGGCAGATTTTATCGCCTGCTGCTAGCTAGCTAAACTAATGCTAGCTCCATGGGTTGATAAACAGCTGTCTCTGGCTGACTTTTTTTTACTGATTCCTTTTAAAATGAAAACTACATGTAGTAAATGAGCCCTTAAATGTACATAATGGCTGCAGAATTTGCTAAATGTTAAAGGCAATTTAAGTGTAAGACGTTCCAGAGTATTGTCATTTATCTAAAGCTGAAAATATTCACAGCTACAAAGCTGAAATGCCCCGACAGGTTGACCTAAACTGCTCTTTGCAAGGAATCTGTTCTTGATTTCACAAACTGTACCAGGCTATGTTGTATCCTCACAGGCACCATGAACAGATGATTCAGAGTTCTGTAAGAGATTTGATAAATGTTTTGATATGCGATCCCACCCTTGGTCATTCTCTTTTAACGTCACATGCAGAAAGCACTTGAACATGATATTTTCTTCTAAAAAAACACCCTTTTCATTATGTTGTGTTTTTAGCAGGGCTTAATGTTATAGCTGTCTGAATGCTTTTGAAAGTCCTCGTGGACCTTGGCAGCCTTTGACTAAAGTGAAATTAAACTAGCTCTCTCTTGCACTTCCACTCAAACTTCAAAGCCCCCAAACTTTGGCACTGGAAAGCCATTGAAATGAATTGTTAAAAATATCCTCCCGCAATAGTTTATGATGAACACTATATGTGTGTGTGTGTGTGTGTGTGTGTGTGTGTGTGTGTGTGAGTGAGAGAGTGTGTTTCGGTGGGTAGGGTTGACATCAGAGCCTGAGGGAGAAGATTTATGAGTGTGTGAATTAGGGTGTGATTATGGCCCAGATTTAGTGGTGTGTAAGGAAGACACAGCAGATCCCCACACGAGTATCAGGTCAACCTGACCAGACATTTGCTCCGATACACGATGTCGACAAAGTATGTAGCTAGCACGATTAACTGAATTAATCTAATCTGATACCACAAGTATATTAAAGATGGTTTGCTTCAACCTTAGATTTTGTGTGGCAGAGATTAATTCTGCCCATTTTATATTGACATCAGTCTGGTGGAGGGCTTTACCCAAAAGAATGACACATCACATCGTCGTTCACATATATAATTCATATAGAGGAGGGATGCATTTTTTGACCTTTTATCTCATTCTCTTGCATCCTTTAATTTATTTGATCCTCAGCCCCTTCTAGCAATTGTTTGGTTATTTTAATTTCCTCCCATCAGATGGTTATTTGTGGACCCTCACTGACTCATCTCCATTACACAACAGAACTTTGTTCATAGAATATATTCTGTTAATTTGACCATGTGTGACCATTTATCTTACTATATAATGATGAAAACTCTGTGTGTGTGTGTGTGTCTGTTCCACGTTTTTCTCCTCACTGACTTGGTCAATCCATGTGAAATTTGGCACAGTGGTAGAGGGTCATGGGAGGATGTGAATGAAGCAATATTACATCAATTGGCCAAAGGGGGGCGCTATAGCAACCGATTGAAATTGCAAACTTTGAATGAGC